>NC_059102.1:323797919-323959165 GCF_020740685.1 Jaculus jaculus
TGCTCAGCGGAGGTCTTTCTAGACCCATAGTAGGCACTGACGGTGTTCTCAAAGGGCAGGGTCAAGAGGGATTTTAGGAAAACACATGGATTCTTTTAGGAACAGGGGAGGAAAAAGGGAGGGAGGTAAACTACGTGGGAAGGAGAGAAGAAGGATAGAGCCAATGGCGATGAGAGTGGAGAGGAAGAGGCCAATGGCCACAGCCAACTCTCTACTCTATGCCTAAACCAAACAGTTTGCTCCTCTCCATCTTAGTCTGTGGGCAAATGCAGGGCAGAGAGCCATCTCAAAGAAGGACTTGCCAGCAGTCAACAGATCGAGCTCAAATCCAGAGGCAATCCAGGGCAGCTCCATCCAATTGAACTTTCTGTCATGGTAGAAATGTTCTACAGTGCTTCAAATACAATGTGACCAGAAATCTTTTGAAATTTCAATTGGTTTAAATTTGAACAGCCACACATGCCTAGTGCCTACCAAGTAGACAACAGAGTTGAGCTTAGGGTTTCATCAAGAGCAGACCTTGGAAGGTTTGACATTCAAAATATGAAGTGTATATATTGTAGATAACTGGGAGCAGCAAACAGACGGGAACTAAAAACTTTTGTCAAACTTGACATTGTAACTGTGAAGTAGGGGTAAAGCTAAAGGAAACAAGACACAAATCATTGCTCAGACAGCCACTTCATGCTAGGAGACCACTGTATTATCTCACACGCCTCCACCATAGTCCAATTTTACTGTCATGTATAATATCTTGTCTTTTTGGCTACAATTTAATACATGGTAGTAACAATCTCTTTTACTATACTCTGTTTAAGAAATTAATTTGAAACACAGACATTTTTAAGGAAAAAAAAATAACAAACCATTTTATACCAGGCTGACTCCATTACACATTTACAAAGCTGTTGATTACTGACGATTGATCAGCTTCGTCATGCAATAGATATGACTGTGGACAGTCATTTTCTTTTAAGATGATATGAACTAATCTTATATTACTACAAGCATATCTGGTTACTTTCATGTTCAAGAAATACACAACTTACATCCCCAAAATTGAAAATTACTTAATAATATACTAATGAAAAAGTTTCCATTAGCTTCAAAATAATTTAGAACTTCACAAAATTAATATTTTCCTTAATAACTATGAAGTGGAGTACTTTATGCCTCCTCAATAAATAGATATTTGCAATCAACCATCTCTAAACAAGAATAATAATAAGATTTGAGTGACTCAGTGGATAAAATTGCATCTGAAAATGCTTTTCTCTGAGAATACCAGACTTCTAATAGATGGCCACTGAATTGAAGAGTTATATTATGTTGTAGCAAATTATTATTTGGGCCAGAGTACTGGAAAAATTTAACTGAATTTCCTATATATGAGTCTCCAGTTTATTAAACATTAGTCATTCTTTGATGGAAAAAAAATAATACATTAGTGATTTCATGCATATTTTATCTTCACATTTTAAAATCTTTAATTTTAGAAAAAAATTGATGATAGACTTTAAAGTAAGTTGCTTCTAGAATTATTTAATTTCACATTTGAGAAAGAAGTGCATCTCTTATTGACATACTTTGACTATACTGGACTTCAAAGATATATTTGTAACTTATTATTTTTATTCATGAGAGAGAAAGAGGCACACCAGGGCCTTCAGCTACTGCAAGCAAACTCCAGATACACGTGCCACCTTGTACCTCTGGCTTACATGGGTCCTGGGATATTGAACCTGGGTCCTTTGGCCTTGCAGGCAAGTGCCTTAACCACTAAGCCATCTCTCCAGCCTGTTTTTTTTTTTTTTTTTCTTTCTTTCTTTTTAAGGCTGTTTTTGTTGTGGTAGTCTCAGTATTTTACATTTCTGACCAGATTGAGTGTAAGCACTTCCTGAGCTGACCCTTGTTAGGGGAGCTGAGGTAAAATTTGTTGGGAACCTATTTTGGTAGAAGCAAAGAAACTCACTCTCTCCTTAACCAAATTATGAGTATATTTTCTAGTGCAGGAAGGTCCTACAACAGTAGCAGCTCTGAGAGCATTTTGGAAATGCAAGTTCATGGGCCTCAGGATGAGAGCATTTGCATGTAAATTTGCAAATAAATTTATATTTTAACTTTTTAAAATCATTCTTGTGTTCACTAAGTTTGAAAAACAATAATCAATTTAAGTTGTGCAGAGGGAAAAGGGATTCTTTCTGCTTCTCCTTGGGCCTGGCTTACAGCCCCAAGGATATCTTTAAAGCAGCAAATGGGAGGGAGAGCTCTGAGTGTTCATGGGAAAGACACCAGGCTAACTGAGTTTTTCTCTTCCTTTTTCTGGGTCAGCATTTAGAACATTGCCCAGAGGAAAGTAGGCAGTTGGATATGCATCTTGACCTCATAAGATGCACATTTGTGTGGCACAGATGGAAAGGCAAAGGGTCATAAGAAGATCAGCAAATAAAAGTAGGATTACGTGGTAGTTATGAAAGTCACTGTGGTGAGTTAATTAAATTTTTATAAAAGATCCATGCCATGTTTTTGCTCTGTCTTTGTTTAGCCATGTGATGCTTTGAGCTTATGCTAGAAACTATTTAGTGAAAAATGAGTAGAGGATCAGGTGAGTTGGAACCAGAAACAAGCTTTTGCTAAGAGGGTCACATAGCTGCTTAGTGGAAAGTCATTTAAGGAGAGAAATTAAAAAAGAAAAACATGCAGGCTCCAAGATTTCATGTGGATCTTCTTTTCAATTAAAGAACTTTTTGTTGACTCTGCTAGAAATATATTAGCAAGCAGGCATTCCTTGAACATTAAAATCTTTTCATTTCTACTCTTGTTGACAGTATGAAGCCCAAGTAGCCACCTCATAACATGTTGGAGTAAAATTTATCTACTCCAAAGCCAAGGAGCCTTACTTTGGTTGTGTTTAAATTTAAGAAACCTTTATACAGCCCTGATTTGTTTGGTCAGATAAAAATTTCTCACCTTCCATGGGACATTCCTTTTCAAACACAGCATTTAATATAAATAGTCTTGATTTCTGTTTTCCTCAAATTTTCTGTTCAGATGAGAAAGCAATGAAATTCATTCAGCTTGAACGACTCTATCATGAGCAATTGCTTGCAAATCTTTCTGCCATTCAAGAGCAGTGGGGTAAGTACAAAGTAACCTAGAATGCGGGGTTGCCAGTAACATAACAAATTACTGTCCAGAAAGCTCACATTTAACCTGATTTTATAAATTAAAAAACGTAGAAGTTCCACAGTCAAGTTAATATTGCAAAGCATGAGGCTGAGGGTATAACTTGGTACTAACCTAGAGAGAGGAAGGCCCTGCATTTCCCCCACACCATGAGCAGGATGGAAGAAGGGAAGGTGGAAACCTCTTGTCTTTGCATTTTGCTTGAGGTACTGGTGTTTTACCTTTTTCTGCATGTCCTAATAGCTAATTAGTCTGTGAAGTACTATTTGCTTATACTGTGAGGTAAACGTTTAGCTATTTCTAGCCTCTAACTTTTGGGTTGAGATGCTAACTTTGCATAATAATTAGTAGCAAAAATGCCTAAATATATCCTATGAGAGCCGGTGACTAACAAATATTTTAAATTTAGAGACAAAATGGAAAGCTGTACAGCCACAGTTAGTGACACCACTAAGGAATTCAGAGAAAGGATTTAATGGTGAAGATTTTGAACAGCTTGCTAAGTTTTGCACAACACATCAAGAGTAAGTATGTTATAATTTTTTACAATGAGTTGGAATAGAATATTAGAGAAGTATTATACTAAGTATTGAAATACATGATTGATTTTTTGTTGATATTTTCTAGTCAAGAAATTAAAATGCATATAATAAAGTTATTAGTTTCCTTTTCCAGCTTTCTTCTGTTTCTTAACCTGACCAGAGTAGGTCAGCTATTCATAGTTTCAAAGGATCCTTGTAACTAAAAATTTCATAATTTTGATATCTTTTTGGTTAATAGATTAGACAATTCAGATGGACTAACTTGTGTATCAGGACTGTTTTTAAATATTTATTCATTTTGTTGAGAAGGAAAGAGGCAGGATGAGAGAGAGAATATGAGAATGAATGGGCGCACCAGGGCCTCTAGTCACTGCAACAAATGAACTCTGGACGCGTATGCCACCTTGTGCATCTGGCTTTAGGTGGGTACTGGGGAATCTAACTGACGTCCTTAGGCTTTGCATGCAGGTGCCTTAATCCCTGACCCATCTCTCTGTTGTCTTTTAAAAAATTAGTATTTTAGGGGGAGGGAATTAACATGGGATTTTTTTTATAATCATGGAAAATGCTAATAAAAAAATAAAATAAAAAATTAGTATTTATTTGAGAGAGAGGGAGGGAGAGAGACAAAGGACTTTTTATTCTTGCTGTTTGCTATTGTTTGTGTGTTATTTTAAAAATAATTTTTCCAGAGCTGGAGAGATGGCTTAGCAGCTAAGGCACTTGCCAGCAAAGCCAATGGACTCGAGATTCAGTTCCCCAGTACCCATGTAAAGCCAGATGCACAAGGTGGCACATGTGTCTGGAATTTGTTTGCAGTGACTAGAGAGAGGCCCTGGCCCATTGTCTGTCTATCTGCCTCTTTCTCTCTCAAATAAATAGTAAATAATAAATAAAATATTTAAAAAATAATTCCTGTCACTTTTTAAAAGTAACTATGAAGTTTACTATATGAACATATTGCACATTGGTCATATTCCCATTGGGTTATACTCTTTCCTCTTCCGTGCTCCCATCCTAGTGAGGACCCCATCCCACTAGAGCCCTTAGTAGGGTTGTTGGTAGTCACTGGGGGGTCATGAACACACCAGTGGGTCTCTTGTGGGCGAGAAAATGCTTGAGGATACTCCTTCCTACTTTGTAGCTATTAAAATCTTTCTACTCCCTCTTCTGCAATGTTCCTTGAAGCTAAAAAGTAATTTTTGTTTTGTTTTGTTTTCTCAGGCAGGGTCTCGCTGTAGCCCAGGCTGATCTGGAATTCACTATTAGTCTCAGGGTGGTCTCAAACTCATGGCGATCTTCCTACCACTGCCTCCTGTGTACTGGGATTAAAGGTGTGCACTATCACACCAAGTTTTAAAAATAGGGATTTTTAGAGCAGTCTGTAAAGCAAATACAGTGCAGTTGTTTAATGTAAATGCTGCAGAAGGAAAACTATGTGTACCAAGTATTTTTTTTTAATTTTTTTTCTTTATTTATTTGAGAGTGACAGACAGAGAGAGAAAGAGGCAAAGGGAGAGAGAGAATGGGCACGCCAGGGCTTCAAGCCACTGCAAACGAACTCCAGACGCGTGTGCCCCCTTGTGCATCTGGCTCATGTGGGTCCTGGGGAATCGAGCCTTGAACCCGGGTCCTTAGGCTTCATAGGCAAGTGCTTAACCGCTAAGCCATCTCTCCAGCCCTACCAAGTATTTTTAGGGCTTGATTTGGGTCAAGTAGGTGAATTTTTAAAAGTAAATTATTAGCCGGGCGTGGTGGGTACAATGATCTATAAATATATGAACGTTTTGCATATTACTAGCTAAATAGCAAAGTTACATTGAGTATACTGAAAGTTAAAAAGAAGACTGGGCGTGGTGGCACATGCCTTTAATCCCAGCACTTGGGAGGCAGAGGTAGGAGGATCACTGAGAGTTCAAGGCCACCCTGAAACTACATAGTGAATTCCAGGTCAGCCTGAGCTAGAGTGAGACCTTACTTCGAAAAACCAAAAAAAAAAAAAAAAAAAGTAAATTATTGAAATAATACAGCACTCATCATTGTTCTTAATTCTTTATTTCAAGACTCAGTTTTGAATGTGAAAGGAGCATGGTAGTGTTTAAACTGGAGCTGAGGACGGGAGTCCTTTGTACAAATATTCTGTTGGTCGTTTTTCTTATTTTCTCTCAGAATCATGAAGTCATTGTTAAGAATGAAACAATCCCAAGTAATTTCTGCTTATCTCCTGCACAAGATAGCACACTTGCTTTGGGGTCTCACTGTCCTGAGAGCAGCCTTGGAAGAGTGATTACAGGTTCAGATGTGAGTCCACTTAGCTCTCATGAAGATAATTTTCCTATGCTAGTCACCTTGAACCTGTAAAACAATAGCCTCGGGAATTTTGAATTAGAACTTAATTCCTTAGTAAGTCTAATAGGTTGATTTTTTTTCAACTTAATAACATTGCAAAATAATGGAAACTTTTGAAGATATTTCTTTTTAACTTGCCTTCCCTCCTTCCCTCCTTCTTTCCTTCCTTCCTTTCTTTTTCTCTAGTCCAGGCTGACCTGGAATTCACTGTGTATTCTCAGGGTAGCCTCAAACTCATGGTGATCTTCCTACCTCTGCCTCCCAAGTGCTGGGATTAAAGGCGTGCACCACCACGCCCAGCCTTCTTTTTAACTTTCAATATACTCAATGTAACTTTCCTATTTAGCTAGTAGTATGCAAAACATTCAAGTATTTATAGATCATTGTATCCCAAATTATATTTCTCCTAACTTTAAAAATATTTTATTTATTTATTCATCAGAGAGAGAGAGAGAGGAAGAGTCAGATAGAGAGAGAATGGGCATGCCAGGACCTCCAGCCACTGTAAATAGACTCCAGATACATGTACCACCTTGTGCATCTGGCTTATGTGGGTCTTGGAGAATTGCACCTAGGCCCTCAGGCTTCACAGGCAAGCGCCCTCACCATTAAGCCCTATCTCCAGCCCTTTCATAACTTTTTAACATTTAAAAATATTTGTGAAGTATAGATTTAGTTATGTGTATGAGCTTCATACTTTTTCTGTATCATAAGCCTATGAGTAGTCCTCCTAGCTGGGTCCAAGATATAGGACATTTCAGCCTCTCTCCTGAAGTACCAAGCACCTGCTCACCCCTTCCCTGCCCTATGATCAGTACTGTTGAGCTCTGTAACTACTGCTTATGTGCTATGTACATTCATATAAGTGGGTTTCAAAGACTGTGGATAACTGTTTCTAGATTCATAGGCCCATCATTGTGTCCGAGTTATATCCTGTTCGTTAGAATGGCAGTTTTCCCTGGGTCATTGCCTTGCAGATTTATTAAATGCGGTAACACCCTAAGATGTTCATTCTATTGTTTCTAGACATTTGAGTTGTTCCTTGGTTTTGGATACTAGGAATAGTAAAGTAGCTGTGAGTACTTTTGTTCATGCCTTTTCTGGCTATATACGTACTACTGTGTTTGGAGTCCTTTAAATTTAACACTTAAAACTACTTGTGGCCGGGCGTGGTGGCGCATGCCTTTAATCCCAGCACTCGGGAGGCAGGAGGATTGCTGTGAGTTCGAGGCCACCCTGAGACTACGGAATGAATTCCAGGTCAGCCTGGGATACGGTGAGACTCTACCTCAGAAAACAAACAAACAAACAAAAAACTACTTGTGGCAACCTGCTGTTTTGTTTGCTTGTTTAGTTGGTTGGTTTGTTAAAGACAGGGTTTCATGTATCTCATCTGGCCTCAATGATATAGCTGAGGGTGACCTTGAACTTATGTCCCTCTTGCCTCCACTTTATGAGTGTTGAGATCGCATGTGTACACCACTACACTTCTGTGCATTGGAGGAGACTCAACCCAGGGCTTTGTGCACGGAAGGAAGCACTCTACCAGTTGAGCTACATCCAGTCCTTGTCAATCTCTTTCTGTGAATACTCCCAACATAACTACATTCTGCCATAACCTGTTTTAAACTATGACATAAAATGAAATTTTACTATTTTGTTGTTGTTGTTGTTTTGAGGTAGGGTCTCACTCTAGCTCAGGGTGGCTTTGAACTCATTGCAATCCACCTACCTCTGCCTCCCCGGGTGCTGGGATTAAAGGTGTGCGCCGCCACCACGCCTGGCTGACATAAAATGAAATTTTAAAAACATGAATGGGTGTGAAATAATCTTTAAATACCTCATTAGTAAAAGGGTAAGCATTTTTTTTTTTTACTTCTGAATTTTACCTTTTGTAGCTTCTTTTTCCACAGTAATTGGCTAAGGAAATTGACACATGATATCATGCACTGCCTTTTGACCTGCAGTAAAGCTTAAACCATACAAGTGTTCTGTACCGATGTTAGAGTCCATGGAAGCTGGGTTTTTAACAGTCATTTCAGTGATATTTGTTTGGAAGCATGCTGTACTTTAATTTTTTCTTTCTTTTTTTTTTTTTTTTTACACAGTCCTCTTTTATCCAGACATAAGGTAAGAGATTCTTTCTTTTGAAAACATTTATAGGGAAGATATTAGTGCCACATGCCTGTTGTGTGGACTGTTCTAGAAAATAAACCTTTCTCAAGATATCTTCAGCCTTCTAATTTCATACAGCAGTTTTCCAAAAGCTGTGCTTTTTCCTTTGATTGTTTTCAACTTTTCAGACAACAGCTGTGGAAAAGCCGCTGGGAAGGAAGTGCTGTACGCAGTTAACAGTGTCGGAAGTTCCAGAGGAAAAGGGAGTTGCAGCCAAAGGGTCAGGTATGTTTTTAAATTATGCAAGAGGGATGGAAAAGGTTAACTGTGAAATTTGAATTGCTGTGAAGGAATTTTTTTTTGCATTTAGAATTTTGTACATAAAACTTGACTAGAAAAATAACACAGCAAGATTTTTCTGTGCAATTTCATTTTTCTTGATTTTTTGAGGTAGGGTTTGAGGTAGGGCCACCGTAACTGGCCCCAATTTTTTTTTTAAATAGCAAAGAATGTCTAAATACACCAAAGCCAGTTCCATTTGAATGATTTTGTTTTTCTAAGAATTTAGATTCTTATGTATCTACAACTAGCTATCAAAAAAAGAAATTGCAAGCTGGGCATGGTGGTGCATGCCTTTAATCCCAGCACTCAGGAGGCTGAAGTAGGAGGATCGCCATGAGTTCAAGACCACCCTGAGACTGTGAATTCCAGGTCAGCCTGGGTTACAGTGAGACCCTACCTCAAAAAAAAAAAACAAAAATAAATAAATAAATAAATAAATTGGGGCCCTGGAGAGATGGCTTAGTAGTTAAGGAGGTTGCTGGCAAAGCCAGATATACAAGGTGGCACATGCATCTGGAGTTTGTTTGCAGTGTCTAGAGGCCCTGGAGTGCATATCTACCTCTCTCTCAAATAAATAAATGTTAAAAAAAAACTGGGCTTGAAGCCGGGCGTGGTGGCGCATGCCTTTAATCCCAGCACTCGGGAGGCAGAGGTAGGAGGATTGCCATGAGTTCAAGGCCACCCTGAGATGACATAGTTAATTCCAGGTCAGCCTGGACCAGAGTGAGACTCTACCTTGAAAAACCAAAAAAAAAAAAAAAAAAAAAAAAAAAAAAAAAAAACTGGGCTTGAGAAATGACTTAGTGGTTAAGGTGCTTGCTTGCAAAGCCTAAAGACTCAGGTTCAGTTCTCAGGACCCACATAAGTCAGATGACACAAGGTGGCAAATGCGTCTGGAGTTCATTTGCAGTGGTCTCACTGTCTCTTTCAAAGAAGGAAGGGAGTTTTCTTTAAAAAAAAAAAAATCACTAAATGGTCTTTACCAGAAATCATTTCTGCAAATCTGGGTAGTTATGTATTGATAATCTGCAGCATTTCCTCCTGTTCCTTTTTTTGTTGAATAACAAACATATGCTGTACTTTAATTTGTGTGTGTGTGCGTACATGTGCACGCATGTACCCATTTCTGCAGCATTTATGATGTGTTTGATGCTACTTTGTGCATTGTGTCTAAAGATTTTTAGAAATTTCTTCCTTAAATGCTGTTATTCATTTAAAAAACTTTAGTAAAAGATGGGCATGGTGATGCATGCCTTTAATCCCAGCACTCAGAAGGCAGAGGCAAGAAGATCACTGTGAGTTCAAGGCCACCCTGAGAATACATAGTTAATTCCACATCAGCCTAGGTCAGAGTGAGACCTTACCTGGGGGAAAAAAAAATAATACAACAAAGAAAAAATCCAGGTATGCTAGCACATGCCTTTAATCCCAGCACTCAGAGGCAGAGGTAGGAGGATTGCTGTGAGTTCAAGACCACTCTGAGACTACATAGTGAACTCCAGGTCAGCCTCAGCTAGAATGAGACCCTACCTACCTTGAAAAAAAAAAAAAAAAAAAGAGGGGCCAGATAGATGGCTTAGCGATCAAGGTGCTTGGCTTGCCTGCAACATCTAACCATGCGAGTTTGATTGCCCAGTACCCACATACAGCCAGATGCACAAAGTGGAGTCCTGTGCAGTGGCTGGAGGCCCTGGCACGCTCTTTCTCTCTGTTTCTCTTCTCTTCTCTCTCTCTCTCTCCTTACAAATAAATAGTTTTATTTCATTGCTAATCTGTATTCCTGAGCTTTCTGTTCTGAGGCCAGAGAGCCCTGATGTGGAATGTGGAAGAGGAGAGGCCAGCTGTTGGGGTGACTCCTAAAGACCCAGTGCAGCTCCCACTGTCAGTCCTTCCCTCTTTAAATGTGTGGTTTTTTTTTCCTTCTAATCTTTGTACTATTTTCTGTCTTTGTTTTTGTTTGTTTTGAGACAAGTTCTTATATAGCTCGGACTGGCTTCAAACTCACTATGTAGCTTGAGCTTTTAATCCTTCACCTCCCAAGTAATGGGGCCCTTTTCTCTTTAAAACAGAAGTTTGAGTCAGCCTTACATACTGTGTTCTTCATATCTCTTTTCCAGTTATTCCTTTTTTAAAATATTTTATTATTTTATTTCTATTTATTTATTTGAGAGAGGGAAAGAGGCAGAGTGAGAGATAGAGACAGAGAGAATGGGTGCACCAGGGCTTCCAGCCATTGCCAACAAACTCCAGACACATGCGCCACCATGTGCATCTGGCTTAAGGTGGGACCTGGAGAATCGATCCTGGGTCCTTGGGCTTCACAGGCAAGAGCCTTGACCACTAAGCCATCTCTCCAGCCCTCTTTTCCAGTTATTTCTATATCCGAAACCAGAGTCAAATATACTTCCTAACCTCAGTGTGGCTGGGGAGTCTCAGCATACCCCAGGTTGGATGTGGCTGTGTCCCCACAGTGTGCACATGGTGGGGGCCGTGCTAGCAGGACTGTCAGCACTGGCTGCTGCCCAGAATGAGCTTGTCATTGCTCTGAGCTCGGTCTGCGCTGTAATCCATGTGACCTGGGCACGGAAGCTGAGCCACCAAGTTTAAAGTTGCTTGTTGGATGCTCTGCGTGTGTGTGTGTGTGTGTGTGTGTGCGCGCGCGCGCGCGTGCGCGCGCGGCGGTCAGAGGTCAGCCTTGAGGTGTGGGTCCTCGCCTCCCACCTCGTTTGAGATGGAGTCTCTCCTGTGTACTATTGTGAGCACTAGCTGGCCTCCATCCAAGCTTTGGATTCTCCTGGTCATGCCTCTGGTTGCTGTGGGTGCATTGAGACTGCAGATGTGTGTTCCTCGCATGCATCCTTACGTGGGTTCTGGGAATCTTGTCGTACTTGGGCAACAGATGCTGTTACGATGCTGAGCTGTCTTCCCATCCCCTTGATGCTCTGATTCTCTCTAAACCTGAGTTTTTTGGTTTCCAGTAGAATGCATCATGCTTTTGTCGAGACAGTTGTGGGGATTATCAGTACTTCAGCAATTCAGATAACTTACTACTATTCACCAAATGAGGAAGTGCAGACTAAATCCTAGAAAAGGAAGGGTTGCCCCCAGCCCGATAAAATGATGTGTTTTAAAGAAAAATATCAGTAATTCTAAATGTACCTTGAAACTTTTAACTCTTTATATCTTCCATTATATTACGTTATTACGGTTTAGGGCCCCTTTCCTCTGGTATGGAGCTCTCCCTGCCCTCTGTTTTTTTTGGTTTTTCAAGGTAGGGTGTCATTCTAGCCCAGGCTGATCTGGAATTCACTATGTAGTCTCAGGATGGCCTCAAACTCACAGCGATCCTCCTACCTCTGCCTCCCGGGTGCTGGGATTAAAGGCGTGCGCCACCACACCCTGCTTCTCTGTTTTATCAGACCCTGGTGAAATGTGACCCTCACTCTCGTTTAGTCTGTGCATCTTAGTGATGTGGTTTGAGGGCCACCTGTTGTACTTCTGGATAGTGGGAAGTTGTGGGTCGGGCTTGGCCCCTTTTTCACCTGGCTGTAGATAGCCCTTATTCTGACAACACCCCCCCACCCCCCACCCCACCCCACCCCCACTGCCCATCTGTCAGGGAGCTCGGTGACAAAGCAGACAGCTCATTCTCACATTCTCAAAGTCTGGATGATTCTTTAGGGCAGGGAGTGAGAAAGGTGCAGAGCTCTCCCAGAGCTGGCCTCTTCCTTCTCTGTCTTCTCTGAAGGTTGGGTAGGGCCGTAATGCCATAAACTCTGAGAGCAGCTGCCTTGCACCCAGAGCGAGGCAGCCAGCCCCGTTCTCTGACAGCCGAGACACACATAAGAAATGCTTGGTCTTTGGCTTGGTATCAGCTTCAGTTAGCACTTTGTAATTATTAAACTCAAGAAAAGAAAATCCAAATGAAATAAGGTTATTTTACCTTCCACCTTTGATCCATTGTGTAAATTATATGCCTTTATTTTTAAAAAGCCAAAACAAGGCTAGAGAGATATTTCAACAGGGCTGGAGAGATGGCTTAGCAAATAAGGCACTTGCTTGCGAAGCCTAAGGAGTCAGGTTCGATTCCCTACTATCTGTGTAAGCACGATACACGAGATGGTTCAACAGTTACAGCACTTGCATGGCAAGCCTCCTGACCTGGGTTTGATTCCCGAGGACCCACCTAAAGCTGGATGCACAAAGTAGCACATTCATGTGGAGTTTGTTTGCAGTGGCTACAAGCTTTGGTACACTCATTCTCTCTTTGTGTCTCTTCTCTCTGTGCATGCAAACAAATAATTTAAAAAGCCAAAACATACCAAGTTAGGAAGGCTAGGGTGATGGGCCAAGAGAGATGACTTAGCATGTAAGGTGCTAAGGTGAGCATGCTTCTCTGTCATCTACTAGCCAGTGCAGTTTGCACTTATTTATAGGATTTTGTGTTTGCTTGCTTGCTTGCTTGTTTGTATTGAGAAAAGACTCAGTGTATCCCAGGATGACCTGGAACTCACTCTGTAGCCCAAGCTAACCTTGAGTGGTCAGTGATCCTCGTACCTCAGTCTCCTCAGCATAGCCTTAAAGGTATGTGTCACCACACCCAGACACATGAAGGGTTTTTAGCTATTTAAAGTGAAAGAAAAATATTTTAAGTAGATTTTATTTCTAGGAAACATTGAAAGATATGTCATAATTCAGACTTGGTTCTGTCTTTTACCAAAACATTCTTCTTATTGCTATCCTTTGCTACCACACTTTCGGAAGTTTTACAGAATTTGAAAACATACTTACTAAGGTTATGATGTTCAAATTGCAAATTTGAACTGAATAAACTTTTGTTCCTTTAGTTCTACTTTTCTTATATCTAATGCTGTTAGTAAGGTTATGTAAAACCATTTACTTTGTATGCCTTATCTTAAATGTGATGGATTAATTTCTCTAAATGCATTTAAATAGAAAACATTAATAAATATGTCATTTAAAAGTATAAGGCTGAAAAATTCAGCACATATTGTAAATCTTTTTCATGTATAATGAAGGCAGAGTTATTTATTTGGATTACCATGCTTCTGAATAATCCCCATTAATTTTTACTACATTATTATTATTTAGCATGTTTTGCGCGTGTCTTCTATCCAAAAACACTATACTGCAATTGGCAGAATTTGTGTTTGCGGTTAGATTGCTGTCGGGTTATATGTTGTTCATCAATTTCTTCTCCATCCGTCTATACAAAGCGTTGTTTGGAATTTTAAGACAGCTCGTTTTCTTCATCTGTAGAGACTGGAACTTGCCCTGGCATGGAGCCAAGCACAGAAAGCCAGCTTAAAGAGCAGCCTCAGGAGAGCAGCCCTTGCTGTCACCAGATGGACTGGCAGGCCGCTTCCCCCAACCCTCCAGTGCCTGCGGGGAAGGAGCGCTCGCGGGAGCCGCCCTGCTGCACCGAAGCCACGCCGCAGCTCCACACCCCGTCCCCGGGGGCCGCCGGGAGCAGGTCGGGCCAGGGGCCAGACGCGGCCGAGCATGCTTGCGGGGACGACAGGCGCCCGCAGGCGGCTCCCCCAGAGGACGTGGCCCAAGACCCCAAGGAGTCTCTGCCCAGTGAGTCAGTGGTAGAGCCGCTGGCCTCCCCTGGCCATGACCACCTACCTCCCGGGTTGATTTGCGAACACAAATATTCACAGAAGCACCGAAAAGAACTGCACTTGCCCCTTCTGGGTACTTTCGAGGCGCTGCCCGCGGCCCGCCCGGAGAGCAGTAAGTCGAATGGACTGCAGCAACCGGACCTCCCCGGCGGCGATGGCCAGTCGGAGGCCGGCGGCGCGCGCAGCCCCTCGCCCGGAGTGCGCGCCGCCCCGGAGGACGAGGAGCAGCCCGTCAGCAAGGAAACGGAGGACTATCTGAACAGCCTTCTGGAAGGACGCCTGACGGACACCGAAGACCCCCTTCCCGACGAGGAGAACCAGGACGACGACTCCGACCTCCCTCAGGACCTCTCTCCTGAAGAAGCCTCCTACAGCCTCCAGGAGAGCCTGCCCGCCGACGACAGCTGCCTGTCCCTGGACGACCTGGCCAAGAGGATAGAGATTGCCCAGGTAACGTAGGCGCGCCCGGGGAGCCTCTGACACTTTGACACTTTGACGCTTGGTTCTTAGCAGTTTTCTCTGGTTTGCGACATAAGGGAACATAAGTTATTTCTATGCTAAAAATTACTTGGCCCGCAGTGTTTACTGTTTCAAGAGGCTACAGGGCCTGCCTCCCTCCAGATGCAGGAAGCAAGGTTTTTCTACTTCTTCAGTCCCATGACTTTCATTTAGCATCCCAAAGATTTATGAAGACAAGAGTAGTCACATTCTAATAAGGAAAGCATGCTTATGTGCTTACTGCTTCTTCCTTTAATTTACATACGGAAAGAGAGAATGTATGAATGAATGAATGAATGAATGAATGAATGAATGAATGAATGAATATGGGTGTACCAGGACCTCTGGCCACTGCAAACGAACTCCAGATTCATGTGCTACTTTATGCATCTGGCTTTATGTTGGTAGTGGGGAATTGAACCTGGGCTGGCGGGCTTTGTAAACAAGTACCTTTAACCACTGAGCCATATTACCAGCCCCATGATGTGTTTTTGGTGGTGGTATTTCATTTTTCCGTTTGTTTTGTTGGTTGGTTGGTTTTTCGAGGTAGGGTCTCACTGTAGCCCAGGCTGACCTGGAATTCACTATGTAGTCTCAGGGTGACCTCGAACTCTCAGACGTCCTCCTCCCTCTGCCTCTCAAGTGCTAAAATTAAAGACGTGCACCACTGCACCCAGCCTGTCTTTTTTTTTTTTTTTAACGTGATGCAACTATTAAGGTGCAGGGAGAAAAGAAAGGTGACTGATCCCCTTTGTTTGATAATACATTATAATTTTTCAAGTTCAAGAAAAGAAAAGCCACCACGTCCTCCCAGGGTGCCCTGTCCGATGGCCGCCCTCCAGCCCAGCTCCGTTGGCCCACCCGCCGCTCATGAGGTTACTCTGCTTTTACAGGGAAAGTGAAGGCTTTTTTCTTTACCCCTTTTTTCTCTTCTTTAAATTGGCCTTAAAGTCCCATTTAAACCGGATGTGGTGGCTCACACCTGTAATCCCAGCATTTAGAGGTTGAAGCAGGAGTATCACTGCAAGTTTGAGGCCAGCCTGGGTTAGAATGAGACTTTGTCTCAACTCCATCTCCTCCCAGAATTCCCATTTATACTACTGTATTCTCATTTAGCATTACCATTAAAAGATTAATTCAGGAAAAATGGAAAAGTAACAAAACAGAAAAGGAGATAAAATATATTTGAAAACAGAACTCTGTGAAAAGCTTCCTAAGATAATTCTGTTATATTAATAGCTTGCTTTTTACTGCTTTTAGTCTATTCTCTATAAACTGATTTTTCTTTGTAATTTTTTGATGGAATTATAGAACAGTATAGTATTTAACCTGGAAATTGTTCTGTTCTTTATTTTAACTAGATCATTTGATGGTCATTTGTAGCTAGCTCCCACAAAGTGGGATTTTGTGTTAATTTTCTCTTAACAAAATTATTTAATATTGTTTACTGGGTATAGTATTTCTGTAAAGTGGTGGTGCATTTTGGAAATAGATTAGTGGCGATGGTCACACAACATTTTGAATGTAATTGCACTGAGCTGTATATTTTAAAATGGTTAAAATGGAAGTTTATGTTTTATATGTATACAGTTTTCCAAATAGTTTTTAACAAGTCAGTGTTGTCAGGAGTAAAGCACCTATCTATTCTGTTTGTTTGAACCAGATCATTGGTACAGGGCACAGTGACACTATCAAGTGGATGTATATTACAACTAAGTGTAAAATTTCCTCCTCAGACGCATAACCCATTGTCTGTGGCTAGTAGTGGAAATTATGTATTTAAGGTTGCCTTTTCTGTGAAATTCAAACATAATGGTCTTTCATAAGATTCTATTGGTCCACTAAGTTATACTGTTCTAAGAACCATAAAGATACATGCAGTTAACAAAACTAATTTATTTATACATTGATAGATTTTTACTTTCTTTTTGTTATTTATAATAAAAAGCTTTCCTTTGTGGATTTGATTCCCCAGTCTCCAGGCCATCAAATTTTGCAAGCAAATGCCTTAACGACTGAGCATCTCTCTAGCCCCTTCCCTTGTTTGGATAGGACACATATATGTTGTCTTCTATACCAAAAGTCCTAAGGAAGAGTCCTGTTGAATGCATATTTGAATCTCTGTAGAACTACATAAATTACTGTAAATTCCAGCCACTCTACCCAATATTGTGGGGGAGACTATTTTATAGAAAATATTCAAGGGGATTTATTTTATTGAAAGTAGACTTTTAACAACGGAATGAGTTTTGATTATTTTTGAAGGAAAGGCTATATTATTCAAACAAGAATATGCTGGGTGTGTCTAGTTTAAGTTCCTCATTGTCTCTTATGCACGCTGATGGGATACACACTGTATGATAGAAGCTGGGAGACAGCAGTGGACACAGATTTTGTCTCTCAAGAAAATAAGCTCAGACATGCAAATTAACATAAAAATAGTGCTGGGTCAAGTAAGGGCCATGCAGTCATGGCAGCCGGACAAGGGATTGTAAAGTAACTTAGATAGCAGCTACGTAAACACTTTCTGGTAATTAAAAAATAGGATGGAACCAGCTTGGTGGCTCACACATTTAATCCCAGAACTCAGGAGGATGAAATAGGAGGATGGCTGTTCAAAGCCAGCCTGGAGCTACAGAATGAGTTCCAGGTCAGCCTGGGCTTCAGAAAGAACCCACCTCAGAAAAAAAAAAAAAAAAAAAAAAAAAAAAGGTAGGAAGGTGCCTGACATTCTATTTCTTTTCTGCCTTGTGCTTATTAAATTGTCCCCTTTTTGCAAGGACAGCCAACTGCAAAAGCATGAGGTAATAGCAAATTAGTATTTAGATAGATCATAAAACTCCTACTTTAGTTTTAAACAAAATACTTGTCATTTGTCATTTGTTTCCTCATAGCTTGGTTTTTCCTGTTTTGTGTGCTCTCTTATTTCAGTGTTCTAAGATTTAGTATCAAGAAGTCTGAGATGACCACAACCTTTGTAAGATGGCTCTCTGTGTTAGCTGTCACCCTTGGGTCCAGCTGTGACTTGCTCTTTCAATTAGCTATAGTAATAGCCATGACATTAATCACTTCCATAAGATATATTTCATTATATTTCATTACCCATCCCCTTCTACGTGACAAATCTTATCATCAGTGTAAGAATCTCTTGGGCTGGAGAGATGGCTTAGCGGTTAAGCGCTCGCCTGTGAAGCCTAAGGACCCTGGTTCGAGGCTGAATTCCCCAGGTCCCACGATAGCCAGATGCACAAGGGGGTGAATATTTAAAAAAAAAAAAAAAGAATCTCTTACCTGGGGAGTTAGCTACCATTAAAATTTCTGGTAGAGGGCTGGAGAGATGGCTTAGTGGTTAAACGCTTGCCTGTGAAACCTAAGGACCCCGGTTCGAGGCTCGATTCCCCAGGACCCATGTTAGCCGGATGCACAAGGGGGCGCACGCATCTGGAGTTCGTTTGCAGTGGCTGGAAGCCCTGGCCATTCTCTCTCTCTCTCTCTCTCTCTCTCTGCCTCTTTCTCTGCCTGTCACTCTCAAATAAATAAATAAAAATAAAAATAATTTAAAAAAAAAGAATTTCTGGTAGAATGCAGAACTTCTTTGGAAAGACAGAAAAATAAAGAGCCTTATTAAATATCTTATTGGAAAATTCAGTTTATTTCACTCTTAATTGTCACAGTATACTGCAAAAAGAAATATTAATCATCTCAGAAGCTAAAGTTTTCACATTAAAGAAGTTACACGAGGTTTAATCCTAAATTAGTCTTAAAGCTCTGCCAGTGGCTGGCACTGCAAGCCTAAAAACGTAGCTCGGTGGGCTTCATAATGTCTGTACAAGAGAGTTGTGAAGCTTCACTGTCCTGCACTATTGTGAGTTTCTGTACATCGACTGTGCATTCACTGTTACACTTCTTGTTGTGGGACCTAAAACATTACTTTCTAGTGCATCACTTAGGGTTGGATTTTTGAGGTTGTTTTGTTTTTGTTTTTTTGTTTTTTGAAGTAGGGTCTCACCCTACCCCAGGTTGATCTGGAATTCACTATGTTGTCTCAGGGTGGCCTCGAACTCATGGTGATCCTCCTACCTCTGCCTCCTGAGTGCTGGGATTAAAGGTGTGCGCCACCATGCCAGCTACCATCTTTTTCAGTGGAGTTCTGGAAGTAAATTTGACATGCACTTTGGTAGTGAAATTAAGAAATACATAATATGTGCTGTGAATGTAAACTGTCAAGTTAGTTGGAAACCAAGTATGTGTCCAGATATATCTGCCTTGAGGCTCTGAATCAAGAAGAGCCTATATGTCATCAAAAAGGTGTACTTTGACCTGGCACTGAAGTGCATGCTTTTATTCCCAGCACTTGGGAGGCAGATGATTGCTGTGAGTTCAATGCCAGCCTGAAACTATAGCGTGTGTTCCAGGTCAGCTTGGGCTAGCCTCAAAAAAAAAAAAAGAAAAGAAAAAAGGAGAGTGTAATTTGGGTCTGTTTTCTCCTTTAATCTTGTGGAAATGATTTGTGAAATCCATGTGTCTTGTTTTTCTTGTTGTATTAGGAATTGCAATTCCAGTAGAGTTCTGAAGTATTTTTTTTTTTTATAATCAGTTTATTCTGAAAATGCTATGTAAGATAGCAACTAATGTTTGAGGGAAAGTGTGGAAACTGCTTATTTGCCAATAAGAGGACTTGGCCAGATGGGTCTTGTTCCAGCCCTGCATTCATTCATGGAAATCTACCAATTACTTTAATTATAGCTCAGGCCTTCTTTGTATTCTCAGTGGATGGGCTTGGTGTGTTTTGTTTGGGTAGGAATGCAATTTGCTGTTTGAAATGAGAAACTAGTTTTGTTTTTGTTTTTGTTGTTCTGAAGTAGGGTCTTGCTCTAGCCCAGGCTGACCTGGAATTCACTCTGTAGCTACAAGCTGGCCTCAACTCACAGCCATCCTCCTACCTCGGCCTCCTAAGTGCTGGGGATTAAAGGTGTGCGTCACCATGCCTGGCCCCTCTTTCATTTTCCATTCACTAGGAATGCAAACAATATCAATCATACTTCTTTTTTTAAAAATATTTTATTTTTATTTATTTATTTGAAAGAGGGAAAGAGGCAGAGTAAAAGAGAGGGACTTGAGAGAGAAAAGGCATGCCAAGGCTTTCAGCCACTGCAAACGGACTCCAGATGCATGCGCCACTGTGTGCATCTGGCTCACCTGGGTCCTGGGGAATCAAACCAAGGTCCTTTGGCCTTCCAGCAAGCGCCTTAACCACTAATCCATCTCTCCAGCCCCAATCATACTTCTTGAGCAGTGTTCATTAAAACTAATTGTCCTCTTTTTAACAAAAATTGAGGCTAAGCCAGGCGTGGTGGCGTATGCCTTTAACCCCAGCACTTGGGAGGCAGAGGTAGGAAGATTGCCTTGAGTTCGAGGCCACTCTGAGACTACATAGTGAATACCAGGTCAGCCTGGGCTAGAGCGAGACCCTCCCTCAAAAAGGGGGTGCTAAAGCCGGGCATGATGGTGCACACCTTTAATCACAGCACACAGGAAGCAGAGGTAGGAGGATTGCTGTGAGTTCGAGGCCACCCTGAGACAACATAGTGAATTCCAGGTCAGCCTGAGCTAGAGGGACACCCTACCTCAAAAAAAACAAAAAACACACTGAATTGCATATAATATTTAAAATAAATTTGTTGAACTAAAAAAAGAGGGGTGCTGGAGAGATGGCTTAGTAGTTAAGGTACTTGCCTGTGAAGCCTAAGGACCCATATTCAACTCCCCAGATCCCACATAAGCCAGATGTACAAGGTGATGTGTGCATAAGGTCACATATGTGCAAAGGTGGCGCATGCACCTGCAGTTGTGGCTAGAGGCCCTGGCATGCCATGCTAATTCTCTTGCTCTCTCTCACTCTCATTTAATAAAAAGGAAAAGACAAGAAGGCCAGTCTCTTGGGCTTGCTTCATAAAGAGTTTTTAAAATTTATTTCAGGGATAGAAAGATGGCTCAGTGGTTAAGGTACTTGCCTGTAATACCTAAGGACCCAGGTTCGATTCCCCAGTACCCATATAAATCCAGATGTACAAAGTGGCACATGTGTCTGGAGTTTGTTTGCAGTGGCTAGAGGCCCTGGAGTACCCATTCTCTTTCTTTCTCTGTCAAATATATAAATTAAATAAAATATTAGTTAGAGAGAATATGAATGGGCATGCCATTCTTAAGTTCTTTAATGTTTCTCTGGAAGGATTTCAAGGACTATTCCTTTTATTCTGTCTTCTCAGAACAAGGACATCTGAAATATGTATCTCATATCAAAAGAATAAATTGCATATTGATTTTTGAAGATAATGGTTTCTATAGACCATTGTTCAGAGAAGCCCAGCATAAGACTTATCTAGATTACTTGCCTCTAAAAGCTATGAGTTATAAAAAGGATTAATATAAACTGCAATATTGATGCATAGCACATGATCAGAGATTGCTAGGTGGAGATCATATTAAGTGCTTTATGCCATTGATCGGATGAATGATATTTCAGGCAGTCCTTACAGTTAGTGACGTCTACAGAGCAAGCCCACAGTGGCCACCATGTCATCTCCTAGAGCCTGGAGCCAGCAGGCAGCGTCCAGTCAGCTGTGGTGAGCCTCGTTGAGGCCTCACTCTTCCCGCCTGGCGCTGCAAACTGCTCTTCTCTTGTTGCCTGCACCTTGAAATCATTAAGGTCCTGAATGGCAAGGGCTTTTGGTTTTGCTTTTAAATAAGAGGTAGGAGCCAGGTGTGGTGGTGCATGCATTTAATCCCATTACTCGGAGGCAGAGGTAGGAGAATAGCCATGAGTTTGAGGCCACCCTGAGACTACATAGTGAATTCCAGGTCAGCCTGGGTTAGAGTGAGACCCTACTTCAAAAAAAATAATTATAATAATAAGAGGGCGTACACAGGAGAGGGGCAGCCTGAGTGAAAGCAGAGGGCGGCATAGAAATAGATGGTGATATGGGGCTGGAGAGTTATTAGACAGTGGACTTTATGGAGAGGCAAGCTGAGTCTGGAGAGATGGTTTAGCAGTTAAGGTGCTTCCCTGCAAAGTCTAAGGACCCAGGTTTGATTCCCCGGTACCCACATAAAGCCAGATGTGCAAGGTGGCCATTGCATTTGGAGTTCGTTTGCGGTGGCTAGAGGCCCTGGCCTGCCCATCTTATTCTCCCTCTATCTGCCTCTTCCTCCCTCTCTCTCTCTCTCTCAAATAAATAAAAAATATGTTTTTAGAAAGTCAAGTTGAAGCCGAGCATGATAGTGCATGTCTTTAATCCCAGCACTTGGGAGTAAGAGTTAGGATCACCAAGAGTTTGAGGCCACCCTGAGACTACATAGTGAATTCCAGGTCAGCCTGGACTAGGGTGAGTCTCTACCTTGAAAAGCCAAAAGAGAAATAAAATAAACTATTGATGGGCAGAAAAAAAAAAATAAATGATGGAGTTTAAACCATTAAGTTGTCTTTTTACAGTTACATGTAAACATCATTGCTATGTCCCACCGTAATATAACAACTGATTATTGCTGACAGGTCGTTCCTGCGGAAGGTCTGGTCTCCATATTAAAGAAGAGGAGTGACTCTCCAGGGGACCATCCTGCCCAGATGCAGCAGAAGCCATCAAAACGCAGAGTGCGATTCCAGGAAATGGATGATAGCCTGGATCAAGGTGAGGCTCTGGGCTGGGCCATGTTCAGTCACCATGACAGGGTGCAGGCTTGGGAAGGGGTATGTGAAAGTAACTGCTTATTTCCTAGGAGAGAAACAGAAATTAAACCATCATCTTAAGTTATTCTGAAAAAAAAAAAAAGGAAGCAAGTTGCAAAATTTATCTTGTGGAGCCAGACGTGGTGGCACACACCGTTAATCCCAGCATTTGGGAGGCAGAGATAGGAGGATCGCTGTGAGTTCAAGGCCACCCTGAGACTATATAGTGAATTCCAGGTCAGCCTGGGCTAGAGCAAGTCCCTACCTCGAAAAACAAAAACAAAAACAAAACAAAAAGAAAAAATTGTGGTCCCTCTCAGCCCACAAATGGCCAATGTTAAGAACTTATTTCAATTTCTTTCTTTAGGATTTTCTTTTTTTCCTCCTTAAGTGAACTTACTATTTAAAAAAAAATAAAAAATTATTTGGCCAGGCATGGTGGTGCACGCCTTTAATCGCAGCACTCAGGAGGCAGAGGTAGGAGGATCTCCGTGAGTTCGAGGCCACCCTGAGACTACATAGTGAATTCCAGGTCAGCCTGGGCTTGAGTGAGACCCTACCTCAAAAAAAAAACAAAACAACAAAATATTATTTGTATATTTTGGCTATTCAAGGTAGAGTCTCACTTTATCCCAGGCTGACCTAAAATTCCCTATGTAGTCTCTGGTGGCTTCTAATTCATGGAGATCCTCCTACCTCTGCCTCCTAAGGCATGCGTCACCCCACCCAGCTTTGTTTTCTTTTTAGTGGCCAATTAACATCCCTCCTTAATTGTGGAAAACATTATGAATTCTGAGTGCATTCTCGTCACAGCATAGAAGAGTGTCCCCTAGTCCAGCAGTTCAGCACTGTTGCAATTGTTAGCCTTTTCCTCCAGGGCCAATACTTCAGGTGGCTGCTGTAGCAAGCAGTGCTTCATTTTGTGGTTGCAAATAGGCTTACCTAAGAGTCCAAACTGTAAGTGGATGTATATCCAGGAACTCATCAGTGTGCTTCCCGTGTGTATACAAAAGACCTTTGCTTTCTTTCTTTTCTTTTTTTGAGCTAGTCTCACTCTAGCCCAGGCTGATCTAGAATTCACTATGCAGTCTCAAGGTGGCCTTGAACTCTGTGATCCTCCTACCTCTGCCTCCTGAGTGCTGGGATTAAAGGTGTGCACCACCAGGGCCAGCAAGAGCTCTGCTTTCTTAAGTGTGACGTAAGTCATGGCAGTAGAGATGTCTAAATGTCTGCAACTGTGAAGCCAGCAGGGACCTTGGAAATTCTAATTCCTGTCCCTGCATCTTGCTGGTAATCAGTGCAGCCTTCTCCCAATTATTTTTGTTGTTTGTTTGTGTTTTGTTTTTGTGTTTCTAGGTAGGGCCTCATTCTAGCCTGGACCAACCTAGAATTCAATATGTAGTCTCAGGGTGGCCTCTAGCTCATAGTGATCTCCCTACTTCTGCTTCCCGAGTGCTGGTCAACACCTGGTCTTCTCCCAGTTCTGACTACACTTGTTTGTCCTGAATTGTTGCTCAGTGTGTGCAGCCTGGGTCAGGAGCTCTCAGGCCGCCTCATCGCTTGCCTCGTCACTCAGCTTCATTGTCCTTTCACCTCTCTGCCCCTGGGGGCACTGGAAAACAAGCAATATTGTATATTTTTTATTTTAAATTTAATTATTTTATTTATTTATTTATTTATTTATTTATTTATTTATTTATTTTTGAGGTAGGGTCTCACTCTAGCTCAGGCTGACCTGGAATTCACTATGTAGTCTCAGGGTGGCCACCCTTGAGCTTACAGCAATCCTCCTACATCTGCCTCCCAAGTGCTGGGATTAAAGGCGTACACCACCACGCCTGGTTTTTTTTTATTGTTTTGTTTTGGTTTTCAAAGGTGAGCTAGTTTTAATTTCAGTATTCCTGAGCTCCATGAGTATAAATATTTGTAGTACCTGTTAGGTCAGTCTAAGTCCTAAGTATGGTCCTGTGGATCACTGTGAAGGCTACATGTCTGAGGTTTCCATTTATTTATTTATTTATTTTCAAGCAGAGAAGGAACAAGATTTAGAAAAAAGAGACAGAGAGATTGGACACACCAGGGCCTTTATCACTGCAAACGAACTCCAGAAGCATGTCCCACTTTGTGCATCTGGCTTACATGGTTAATAGGGAATTGAACCTGAGTCCTTAGACTTTGCAGGCAAGCACCTTAACCATTGTGCCATCTCTCTAGCCCGGGTCTTCCATTTTGATACACTTTGAACCCCCTCTGTTCTGACACTTGCAGATGAAGTTGGAGGAGGCTCCTGCATTTTGCTGATCTTGCTGTGCATAGCAACGGTTTTCCTTAGTATTGGAGGAACTGCGCTGTACTGCACCTTTGGTGACATGGAGTCACCTGTTTGCACAGACTTTGCAGACAACATGGACTTCTATTACACGAAGTTACTGCAGGGAATGGCAGAACTGAAACACTGGATCTACCTCTCCTAGCACTCAAGAGGAACAGGCATGCTGACAATGAGAATGAAAGATGTGAAAAACATTCCCCCTCCCCGCAGCGAGGACCCAGGGACTTCCGAAGCTGGAGTGATCTCAGAGTGTGGCAAAGCACCGAGGATGGAGGTGGTGGTCTTTGAGGAGGGTGCTGGTCTTACTGCTTCCTCGGGCCT
The DNA here is from genome assembly GCF_020740685.1 of Jaculus jaculus. Lineage (NCBI taxonomy): Eukaryota > Metazoa > Chordata > Mammalia > Rodentia > Dipodidae > Jaculus > Jaculus jaculus. The sequence goes on from NC_059102.1 coordinate 323,822,976, forward strand.
TGAAGTGCACTGAGCAGAGTTACGCTGGGCCATCTCGGAACCACACCGGGCTCAGCTACCTTGTCAAGTTAACGGTTGCAGAACACTTCTGGTTTCCACTTGTCAGTCCGTAGCCATTGCTTCCAGCCATCATGCAATAAGTTTGTAATCAACAGTTACCTTATGGTTTCAGAGCCATTTTAGTTAACCTCGGGAGCAGTGGAATTTAGGCTGTTTGCGTTACTTCCAGATTATATTCTTCATTTGTGACATGGTTGTGTGTGTGCGTGCGTGTGCGCACGCATGCGTACGCATGCGTTTCAAGCAGTCATCATGAGCAAATACCCAACATAGAGTGTAACAAAGTTTATCTTTATTCTTTTAACTCGACTACGATGTGCAGGCACAGATCTCCGAAGAAGGCTTACCTGTGGAGTAGATGAACTGTAGAAATGTTGGCCCTGAACTGAGAAACTATGACAGATCTATGGCAATGAACTTGATCAAGTAGCCAGAAATTAACCTTAGGCCTGAAGGCAAAATGAAAGCGCTCCCTGAGTCCCCAGGCAAGGATCTCACCAAGAATTCCAGGCCGCAGCTCAGCAAACCACTTGCCTGAGCACCTCTGACGTTCTGAGAATCTAAGAGCAGACACAACATAAGATATAATGCCTACTGTAGATGCTATGGAAAGTAAACCCATACTTTGGTGAATGAACTCAAACTATCACATCTAGGTCAGGATTCACAGGTCCTACATTCAGGCGTGCTGAACGTGCATTCCTTCCTATCATGAGCTTGCTTTGGACCCGGCTGTGGGTCATTAAGCAGAAATTCAATCATACCTTATATAGGCAGATGTCTGGTTTTTGTTTAAATCTGTCATTAGGTGGCCTTTCCTTCTTTAAGGTACAGTGGTCTAACATTTAGGAAGCCTTGCTTTTACTTTTTATATTCTAGGCAGCATTTTTTTAAAAACCATGAATTATAGTTTTTTAGCAAGTAATCACTATATCCTGTTTTACTGTTAAGATCATTGGAAAGGAAAAGAGAAACATTGCTTTCTAGTTGTTACTGGCTGGTACAGTACCTCCCTTTGTGTTTCTGCTTATTTATTTGGAGTATATGAATTTTCAAGGGCTTTTTATATAAGTTGAAAGTGTGTTGCTGAGCATGCATTTGGTTATCCCAGTGCAACGTATTTAATTATTATGTACTTAATGAATGGATTTTTCTATCATTTCAGTTCATTGTGTTTTAGGCTAATTTTTAAATTGATGTTTGATGGTCACTTATAAGTACTATTTGACTTCTATCATGTCGCCACAAACTAATATTTTCAATGGTTATAGATCAGAGTTATTTATTTAGACATATACAAAATACTGAAATTTAGATTCCTTATACTTAAGGCTGATTTTATTAGAAGATTATTTTAAAGTCCAACTATAAATGTAAATAATTTGTACTCATGTGTATAAAATATGAAATATGTCCACGGTACTGCTGTGAGTGATTCTAAAAGCTGCTTGTGAGGGGCCTCCTTGTCAAAGACAAACTTCTTCTGTTTACCCTCGTAATTCCTAGTTGCAGGAATTCGGTAATCCTTATTTCTGTCAATTTTATGTCAAGAGAAGTTAAACTTTCCCTCCTGTTCGCCTCTTTAGGTCACTTTCAGAGTCCTGATAATTTCCGTAATTCTATTGGCCACCTAGGCCACTCTTCTGAAACCAAGATTCCCCGGGAGCCTTCACAATGAAGGGAAAGACCTAGTTGTGTCTCAGAAGAGCCAGGACAGGACGTGAAGGCAGGAACACACTGATCTCTTGACTTAAAGTGGGCATGAAATATCACCTAGAAAAACTAGAGCACCTTTAAGAGTGTGATTGTCATTTACTGCATGAACTGGAGTAATTCTACTTCGCGAGGAAAGGGTTGTTTATCTCATGCATAAGGGATTCATCAGCTTTTACTGAAATGTAATTTCCTCTCTCACTTGAAAGTACTGACAGCTATTTGTAACTAATCTTCCTTAAGAACTGTATTTGAGGGTGTCAAATCGAGCTTGTAATTTAAAATCTACACCAACAATGTGTCTCAGAGAATTTATTTGAACCCTTGGGTGTTAAAACTTCTTGAAACCAAAAGTAATACAACTTCAGGAATTGAGCTGACCCCTGAAGCAGATGTCATGTATTTTGGGAAAGTCTTAATATAAGGTCCCTAAGTAAAGGCTTCTAAAATATCTCCCCCACGTGCCTGACACTGGAACTGAAACCCATTCCAAAATGTATCCTTTTAGACTTAAAATTCAGAGTCCTGTGGTTGGCTCCCTTTATCAAGCTGGGGTTTGGGTGTGAGATGTGAAGAGGATTTGAAATATGCAGGTCAGCCTTACTGCGCTGAGCTGAGTCTCGCTAGACTGGCAGGATGGTTCCAAAAGAGAAGATCGGGGAGAGATAGGAGTTGAGGTGCGAAGGAGGGAAGGGGGGAGAGAGCCAAGACTCCTTCAGCCATTGTTTTCCAGCACCCGCCTTGCTCCGTGTGTTTCCCGTACAAAGGCAGACTAGGATTTGACCTTACTGCCAGCATGGCCTGTGTAACCTCTTCATTTCTTTGGACACAGTTGATAGGAGCATGCTCTTGTGTACTATTTAATGCAGTGCTTGTGCAGTGCCACATTTATTTATTTATTTATTTTAAATATTTTTTAATTATTTATTTATTTATTTATTTGAGAGCGACAGACACAGAGAGAAAGACAGATAGAGGGAGAGAGAGGGAATGGGTGCGCCAGGGCTTCCAGCCTCTGCAAACGAACTCCAGATGCGTGCGCCCCCTTGTGCATCTGGCTAATGTGGGACCTGGGGAACCGAGCCTCGAACCAGGGTCCTTAGGCTTCACAGGCAAGCGCTTAACCGCTAAGCCATCTCTCCAGCCCACATTTATTTATTTTATACTTAGGTCAGTAAACATTTCTCTCAAGCCTAGGCCTTACCAGCTCCATTATACTTTCTATCATTTTATCCAAAAGAGCAAGAGCAGTTTCAGGATATCACCAGCTGTCTTAACCTCAAAAACAGGCATTTACTGAACATCATGTGCTGGCCCTCTAAAAGCTAACATGGTAAACTGGGCCTTGGGATGGTGGCTTCTGCCTATAATCCCATCTACTCAGATTGCCATGAGTTCAAGGCTAGCCTGCAACCACATAATGAATTCCAGGTCAGCCTGGGCTAGAGCAGATCCTACCTCAAAAAAAAAAAAAAAAAAGGACTGGAGAGATGGCTTAATGGTTAAGGCACTTGCCTGCAAAGCCTAAAGACCCATGTTTGACTGCAGATCCCACATATGCCAGATGCACAAAACTGAGGCAAGCACAAGGTTGTACACGCCCACTAGGTGGAGCAAGTGTCTGGCATTCGATTGCAATGGCTGAGGCCCTAGCACACCAATTCTCTCTCTCTCTAGAATAATAATAATAAATAAATAAAAGTAAAATTTCTAGTATTACCCCTGTACCTTGACAGGCATCTGAAGACCTGCAGTGAACGCTTCACACTGAGCATGCCAGGATGCAGAAGAGGAAGTGGTACCAACTGAAAGAATTGGCATCTGATAAAGAAATGTATTTCCAAGGAGGGAATAAAAAAAAGATAAAACTGGAGAACATGCTGCTTGTGGGGGTGGAAACGAGTTCATTCTTTCCATATGTCACGCAGTGTTGGGAATAAAAATTCTCTCTAGGCCACCTGCACAGCAACTGGAGAGGAATCTTGACAGGAATGTTTTCTCACACCAAAGGTCTGGACATACTATTGAGGAATCCCTAACTTTCACTTCTAGCCAGCAGTGGTGGCATTCATAACAGGTTTACAGCAGTGGAAACCATCTTTGCAAAAAAGCCATTATTTTCTGGAGCTGGAGAGAGGAAAGTGCTTGCTGTACAAGCCGGACTACTGGGCTTTGGGTCCACAGAACTTATGCCAGGGCCACATGCATCTGCACTCCCAGAAGAAGTTGGAATCAGGAAAATCTGGAAGCTTGTGGGCCAGCAAACCTGGCCTTGGTGTAGGCAAAGCAAGAAGGATCCTATCTCAAACAAGGACAGAGGAGAGGACAAGCACCCCAAGGTTGTCCTCTGACTTCTGTATGTACCATGTCAGGCACACCCATACCTACGCAAAGAAACACAAAGCCTTCTTTTCTTAAAAATTGAAGATCAGGGGCTGTGGGATAGCTCAGAAGTAGAGTGCTTACCTCACATGCCCTGGGTTAATTGCCCTAACCTACTCATATGGAAACTTCTAGTCCCAGTAAATTCTGTCAATCATTTAAGTTAAAAAAAAAAAAAAAGCAGCCTGGAGAGATGGCTTACGATTAAAGGTGCTTGCCTGTAAAGCCTAAGGGCCAGGTTCCATTCTCCAATACTCACATAAGCCAAATGCACAAGGTGACACTTATGTCTGGAGTTTGCAATGGCTAGAGGCCCTGGTGTTCCCATTCTCTCTCTCTCTTTATCTCTCTGCCTCTTTCTCTCAAATAAATTATTTTTTTTTTAATATCCATCCTGGGCTGGGTGTGGTGGTGCACATCTTTAATTCTAGCATTTGGGAGGCAGAGGTAGGATCACTGTGAGTTCGAGGCCAGCCTGAGACTACATAGTGAATTCCAAGTCAGTGTGGACTACAGCGAGATCCTACCTTGAATAACCAAAAAAATAAATAAAATACCCATCCTACCAGATGCTTTTTTAGAAGAGTACACTGCTGGATGATTTTATAAGACCAGTATCATTGTTATATCAAAACAAAAAATAAGAAAACTAAGATCAGTATCACTAATGAACTTAGATACAAAAATCCTTAAACAGCTGATTAATTCTAAAACTACATCACAAGAGTAATATGCTATAATGATCAAATGAGATTTATTCCAGGAATGCAATGGGCTTAATAGTCAAAATTCATTCGATATAATGCACCATTTTAACAAACTGGAAAATACATGACTATGTCAATAAATGTTCATTAGTTCACATGCCATTAGTATTAAAAACTCAGCAAACTGAGAGCTAGTTATGCTTGGGAAGCATTTCGGACCAACCTGGGCTACATACAAGAGCCTGTCTCTTTCATTGACTTGAACAGAAATATAAACTATTAGTCAACCCTGGAGAGGACATTGTGTCTGAGGGCACATCATCACCGAGAAGGGAAGCGGTCCTGGGGTTAGAATCCTGGTAATAAGTGAGATCTCACTGGAGAGCTGTTTAGCCTCTTCTCCCAACTTCTCATCTATACAATTTCTTTTTTTTTTTTTAATTTTATTTATTTATTTATTTTGAGAGCGACAGACACAGAGAGAAAGACAGATAGAGGGAGAGAGAGAGAATGGGCGCGCCAGGGCTTCCAGCCTCTGCAAACAAACTCCAGACGCGTGTGCCCCCTTGTGCATCTGGCTAACGTGGGACCTGGGGAACCGAGCCTCGAACCGGGTCCTTAGGCTTCACAGGCAAGCGCTTAACCGCTAAGCCACCTCTCCAGCCCTCATCTATACAATTTCTGACAGAACTTCAAACAATTGATGTCTGTATTTGGTGGGTAAAGATGGACTGTTGGATGGTAATTTTTTGAAACTGCTCATGGAAGTAAGAAGTGGAAACTTCTGTCGGGTTAAAGCAAAGAGGTTGGGGACACTGGGGAAGAGAATCAAGAGCTTACAGCTAGGTATGAGACAGCTAAACTGACCAAGTAGATGGAGAACAGGGCTCTGGGAAAAACCCAACAACAAAGCCAGTCTCTACAGGTTGACAGGCATCATGTAGCCCCTCTCTGAGGAGCCCTTCCCTGTATCTGTATCTATCTTTCCTGTATCTAATGCACCTAATAGTGACAGATGAATTGTGGGTAAAAGGGACTTTATGAAAGCATCCGCCTATTCCAGGAAAGGGGCCACCATGAACCACCCGTGGGGAGGGCAAAGGGAAGAGAAACGGTAGATCAAGACTTTAGGTCCTTTAGCCCTTGGCCGCAGCTCTCAGGGGTCGTGTCTCTCTCCTCCAGGGGATGCTTGCTCTAGAGTAAGCCTTGATTGCTTCCTGCGCGTGGATGGGAATCCTCCTTCAGGAACCCAAGGATGGAGATTGTCGCTGAAGTTGGGACTGGCTGGGAGATGGAAGGAGATGCATCTGCCCATCCCTAACAATGACTGCTCCATAGACTCTGAAGTCCCCTCTGGCCCTCAGCCCCCCCCCTTTTTTGGTTTTGTTTTGTTTTGTTTTTTGTGGTTTTGAGGCAAGGTGTCGCTCTAGCTCAAGCTCAGGCTGACCTGGAATTCACTATGTAGTCTCAGGGTGGCCTCGAACTCACGGCGATCCTCCTACCTCTGCCTCCCGGGTGCTGCGATTAAAGGCGTGTGCCACCATGCCCGGCCCTCAGCCCTTTTTAAGAGACACTTCCTTCTCCACAAGGTTTACTAAGGGGGGTTGTGATCTGGATGAGGATGGTTTGGGGGGAGACGTTATCTTTACTTTCATGTTGCTGGGACCACACCTGACCCAAAGCAACTTATGAGAAGAAAGGATTAATTTTTGGCTTACTCACAGTCTGGAGGGGAAGCTCCATGATGGCAAGGAAAAGGTGGCATGAGCAGAGGCTGGGCATCGCCTCTGCCACAACAGGTGGCAAACAGTTGCAGGGAAGTGAGTCAGCTGACACTGGCAAGCTAGAGGCCAGTAAGTCTCGAGGCTCAGGCCCTAGAAATACACTTCCCCCAGAAACGCTCCACCTCCCAAATTGCCATCAGCTGGGGAACCAAGCATTCAGAACACAGGTTTGGGGGGGATGAGGGGAACACCCGATTCAAGCCACCACAGAGGAAGTGTTAACATTCTGAAAAACACAGAGGCAGGAGGGTCTCAGAACCTGCCCAAACAGGCCATCTTTGTTTGATCCTAAGCAGGGGCTTAGATGCTGCATCCAGCTACGGCAGTAGGAAGGAACAGAAGTCCTCACAAGTGCCAAGAAAGGAACACAGGACTGAAGATCCAGGGACAACAGAGCCACCAGGGTAGAGGGTCAGAAGCTCTTGCCTCAAGTCATGAGGATGTAACCAGACAACAATCCAATTCCAGGAGGCTGGGAGCTGGATGAATTTTTTTTTTTTTTTCCCATTATAATCGCTCCTTCCACAATGTCTCCTGGGCAAGAGACTGTTCCCTATAAACTGAGGGCCACTTTACAACAGTTCTCATATCAACATTACCTGGTTCTTTTTTGTTTTTTTTTTTTACAAGGCAGGGTCTCACTCTAGCTCAGGCTGACCTGCAATTCACTGTCTAGTCTCAGGGTGGCTTCGAACTCACGGCGATCCTCCCACCTCTGCTGGGATTAAAGGCGTGTGCCACCACGCCCTGCTTTTTTTTTTTTTTTTTGCCCGGGTTCTTTAAAATCATGTTGCTTGACAGGTGTCGGGCAGTATAGACATCACCCTGTTAACTCTCTTGTGCCAGAACTGAAGCTGACATACAAAGACTGTCAGCAACGTACTTGAGATCAGGAACAACAAGAAGATGGAAAAGCTTCTCTTCCAGTCGAGAAGTGGGGGGTATCTATAGAGAGCCAGGAGTGTGGCGCACTGGTAGCTTGTGTCCTCAGCATCCTGGTGACCTAAGGTTCCAAACCAAACACTGAAAACAAACACAACTGAAAATGCCACAGGCCGTTCCCACTCCCCTGAGACTGTCCCTGCGTCGTTTTGTTACCTAGAACTTTGTGACTCAGGGTTTTCCATCTACAAGCCACAGACCTGAGGCAGTTAGGGTGCGTTGTCCCGTGCTGGTGTGGATTACTCTGGGGATCCCAGGAGGAAGGCAGAGGCTTCCTGTGGCAGACTACCTTCACAAGCCATGGGTGCCTGCATCATATTGATACTAAAAAGTAATTGAGCTGGTCGTGGTGGCGCACGCTTTTAATCCCAGCACTCGGGAGGCAGAGGTAGGAGGATTGCCATGAGTTCGAGGCCACCCTGAGACTCCATAGTGAATTCCAGGTCAGCCTGGGCTAGAGTGAGATGCTACCTCGAAAAACCAAAATAAATAAATAAATAAAAGTAAAAAGTAATTGTTCATCTCAATTTCAAATGCAAGTGGGCCTCCTGTATTTTTGTTTGCTACATATGGTGACCCCGTCGTTGCCACCATATGGTCCAGAAGACACTGAGGCCCAGAAGAGAGAAGTCCCCAGGGCCAGCAGAACAGAGGGAGTTAGGCACCAAGAGCTTGGGACAGTTTCCAGCTGTCCCTTGGGAGTTTCTTAAGCATCCCAATGCTTAGCCAGGTATGGTGGCACATGCCTCTAATCTCAGCACTCTGGAGGCAGAAGTAGAAGGATCATCATGAGCTCAAGGCCACCCTGAGACTACATAGTAAATTCCAGCCTGAGCTACAGTGAGACTCTACCTCAAAAAAATCAAACCAAACCAAACCAAACAAAAAACCAAGCAAACAAACAAAAACAAATCCCAATTCTTAGATCTGTGAACAGAAGGTCTGGCCTCTACACAACCCTGAGAACAAAGAGGCAGAAAGTGGCTTGGATTTGTTGGCATTTGGGGTACTTAAGACTGAATCTGCAAAAATTTTAAGCTGTCTTTAATCTTTTACAAAGAGTTTAATCATAGCCTGGAATGTAATATTAAAAAATATTAATTTAGTACTCTACAGGAAACAAAAGCTCTCCAAAAAAGTGGTTCTGTGGGGCTGGAGAGATGGCTTAGCGATTAAGCGCTTGCCTGGGAAGCCTGAGGACCCCGGTTTGAGGCTCGATTCCCCAGGACCCACATTATCCAGATGCACAAGGGGGCACATGAGTCTGGAGTTCATTTGCAGTGGGTGGAGTCCCTGGCACACCCATTCTCTCTCTCTCTCTCTCTCTCTCTCTCTCTGCCTCTTCCTCTCTCTGTCACTCTCAAATAAATAAAAATAAAAACAAAAAAATTATTTTTAAATAAATAAAAGTGGTTCTATGATCTGTGCATGGTCACACTCACTCAACCAAATCCACAGATTGTGGGATTTGCTCCTGGGTTTTCAGGCAGCACCAGCTAGATATATAAACATGAGATATGCTGTAAGACCCATCTTGTTTAAGCTTCCTGGGTCATCTCATTGTTATTCAACCCTGGTTCCAGACAGGAGGTGGCTGGCTGCATCTGCCCTGACAACTCAGATACTCACGGTGAAGAAACATGGCCTAACGATGAAGGTGTTCCCATCCTCCCAGCCCTTTACTGGTCCTGCACTGCTCTGCCCTTGGGTTTCCAACTGGAGAGATAAAACCCCTCTTGATGGGAAGACAAGTCCCATTTTGTGTTTAAAATCATTACTCATCTATTGAAGTGCATTAGCGTTCGCTGGAGCCAAGCCCCATCTGGACTCTTCTCTCTGCAAAGAGTGATGAATTGGCAAAAGGGCAGGAAGGGGGGGGGATGGGCACAGGCAATGAGGTCTCTGCAGAGCCACAGGCTCCTGTGGCGACGCTGGGCTCCTGGAGCAAAATAAGCTCCCTGTGACCTGGGAAGTCCCCTCCCTGGAGCTCCTTGGCTGCTATGGGCAGGAAAAACAGTCTTTAATGCAGGACACAGCCTATGCTGTGTTGGCCAGCACATCCACAGAGCACCCTAGAAAGGCGATGACAGATAACAGAATTTTAGAAACCACACCTATGGATGAGTAGGTATGGCGTTTGTCTTTGTTTTTGCTCGTTACTAGTCTGACAGGGCATGCACATTTAAGAGAAGTATAATTTAAATATCAGTAGAAATGGAAAACATTGAACCAGTAAAAGAACCAAAATTCCAGGTGATGGGAGAGATGGGAACTCCCTTCCTCAACAGACCTTGATTAGGTCCCACATTTCCCTTCTCTACGTGGCCAGAGGTGGCTCTCCCTCCCCCGCAGCCCTTCTGTGTGACCTCATGTGCTGATGTGGTCTTAGTCACTAGAGTGGACAGTGAACCTAGCCACCATAACACACCACCATAACACATCTCTGCTGTGTTAAATTTATTTGCTTATTTTTATTTATTTATTTGAGAGTGACAGAGAGAGAGGGAGAGAGAATGGGCACACCAGGGCCTCCAGCCACTGCAAACAAAGTCCAGACACGTGCGCCCCTTTGTGCATCTGGCTAACATGGGTCCTGGGGAATCGAGCCTCGAACCGGGGTCCAGAGGCTTCACAGGCAAGCGCTTAACCGCTAAGCCACCTCTCCAGCCCTCCCTCCTTACACACCCTTCCCTCAGGTCTTGTCCCCAATGCTATTGTTTCAGGTCTTCTGTGGAATTCTATGGTAACAATGAGAAAGAAGAATTGGTTTCTTGGGCTGGATAGACGGCTTAGCGGTTAAGGGGCTTGCCTGAGAAGACTAAGAATGCATGTTGAATCTCCAGGTCCCATGTAGGCAGGGCACACAGTGACACAAGTGTTGCACATTTGCACAAGGGGACACAAATGTCTGGAGTTCATTCATAGCAGGCCGAATCCTCATTCTCTCTCAAAAAAAAAAATAAAAAAGTTGGAGCCGGGCATGGTGGCGCACGCCTTTAATCCCAGCACTCAGGAGGCAGAGGTAGGAGGATTGCTATGAGTTCAAGGCCATCCTAAGAATACACAAAGAATTCCAGATCAGCCTAAGCCCAAGTGAGACCCTACCTCAAGAAAACCAAAAAAAAAAAAGAAAAAAAAAGTTGGGCTGGAGAGATGGCTTAGCAGTTAAAGCACGTGCCTGCAAAGCCTAAGGATACAGGTTCAATTCTCCAGGTCCCACATAAGCCAGAAGCACATGGTGGTGCCTGCATCTGCAGTTCATTTGCATGGAAGCCCTGGAGTGCCCATTCTCTCTCCCTCTCCCTCCCTATTAAATAAATAAAAATAAAAACAAATAAATCTTTAAAAAAGACAAGCAACAAAACAGGACACAAAAAAAAGAATTTTTGTTTTTGTTTTTTTCAAGGTAGGGTCTCACTGTCTCAGGGTGGCCTCAAATTTAAGGCGATCCTCCTACCTCTGCCTCCTGAGTGCTGGGATTAAAGGCGTGCACCACCACACCCGACTTCTTTCTTGATTTGAAACCAGGTATGGTGGCCACATATCTGTAATCCCAGTACCTGGGAAAGGAAATGAAGGATCAGTAGTTCATGGTCATCCTTAACTTCATAGCAAGTTTGAGGCCAGTGTGGGCTACATTAGACCCTGTCTCAAAAAAACAATAAAACTTTTTTTTTTTTTTTTTGAGGTAGGGTCTCATTCTAGCCCAGATTGACTTGGAATTCACAGTGTAGTCTTAGGCTGGCAGTGAACTCATGGTGCCTTAACCACTAAACCAACTCTTCTGCCCGATTTTATTTATTTTTGTTCAATTCCCCAGTACCCTTGTAAAAGTGGCATGTGTATCTGTAGTTTGTTTGCAGTGGCAAGAGGCCCTGGGGTGCCCATTCTCTTTCTCTCTCTCCTTGCAAGTAAATAAATAAATTATTAAAAAAGAGGCCGGGCGTAGTGGCGCACGCCTTTAATCCCAGCACTCAGGAGGATCGTTGTGAGTTCAAGGACACCCTGAGACTACAGAATGAATTCCAGGTCAGCTTGGGCTAGAGTGAGACCCTACCTTGAAAAACAAAATAAAACAAACAAAATATACATACATATATTTATATATACATATATACATACTGCATAATAGATATTAAATTAATAGATGTTAAATGCCTATTGCCTCTTGGTTGCTTTATGTCTTCTAAACTTGGATATTTCCCCAACAGAGTAAACAACTTATGGACTAGCTCCAAATCCACCGTTTAGAATTATGCATGCAAAAGAATTTGGGCGTTTAAATATGCACCTCCCAACCTCCGCCCTAAGCAAGCACTAAAGTTTTGCCAATAGAGGGCGCTGGAGAGACGCTATGGACTCAAGGGAGGTCAAGTGTTTCCCTGGTCCAGAGATCACTGGGTGGTTTCTGGCACCAGCTTCCCCCACCCCTGCCGTTTGCAGTAAGAGCTCCCGCCACGCCACACCACACACAGCACCTTTCCTGCCCAGCCAGGGACTCCTTCCACTCCCGCACTTTAAAAAATTGTTTTATGGGCTGGAGAGATGGCTTAGCGGTTAAGCGCTTGCCTGTGAAGCCTAAGGACCCTGGTTCGAGGCTCGATTCCCCAGGACCCACGTTAGCCAGATGCACAAGGGGGCGTACACGTCTGGAGTTCGTTTGCAGCGGCTGGAGGCCCTGGTGCACCCATTCTCTCTCTCTCTCTCTGTTTCTCTCTGTCTCTCTCTCTCTCTCTCTCTCTCTCTCTCTCTCTCTCTGTCAAGCTGAAATAAATAAAAATGAACAAAAAATTTTTAAAAGGTGTTTATCACCACCCCCAGTGATTTATTTATTTATTTTTTAATCCTGGAGCCAACCTCTCTCCTTTGAACTAAAGCTAAGTGCATGTAGGAATATGAGACTTGAGAACTGCGTATTGTGACATCCCTTGCCCAAGAGAGGTCTTAGATGTGATGGACAGCCAATGTGACCCAGGTGGTGGCAGACACAGGAAGACGCCTTATGACATCTCTGAGCCTCCATGAGCTGTCAGTACCATAACACATACCTCGGACAAACCAGCCCATGAAGAGGAAAGGTTTATTTTGGCTTAGCATGTTGAGCTTTCAGTTCATGAGTGATTTACCTGGTACTTTGGACCTGTCATGGAGGAGCACCTCATGGTGGTAGCAGTTAGCAGCAGAGGCCTGTTCACCTACTGCTCAGGTGTAAATGAGAAAATCCCCAGACTCCCTGTGACCTGTAGACCTCTCACTAAGCCTTTCACATGTGGGTTTTGGGGAGTGTTCAAGATTCACACCATGAACCGGGTTTGGTGGTGCGTGCCTGTAATCCCAGCTCTCGGGAGGGGGAGGGGAGAATCAGGTGCTAAAGGCAATCCTGAGCTACACAGCAAATTGAGGGCAGCCTGGGCTACATGAGACACTGTGTCAAAACGACAACAGACCCCACCAAAAAAAAATCCAAACTATAGCTGGCCATGGTGGCGCACGCCTTTAATCCCAGCACTCAGGAGGCAGAGGTGGGAGGATTGCTGTGAGTTCAAGGCCACCCACAGTGAATTCCAGGTCAGCCTGGGCTAGAGCAAGAGCCTGCCTCAAAAAACCAAAAAAAAAAAAAAAAAAAGAAAAGAAAAAAGAAAAGAAAGAAAGAAAGAAAAACGATAGAGAGTTATTGAGGAAGACTCATAGAGAGTCACCCTATGAGCTTCCAATGCCCCTTACTCATGCCCATGTGAACTTGCCCATGCATGTACATTTCCAAGGCAGACTACAATTTGAGGAAGAACTTTGAAATGTGTTTACCTAGGCTCAAGAGAGTTTCTTTCTTTCTTTTTTTTTTCCAAGGTAGGGTCTCACTCTAGCTCAGGCTGACCTGGAATTCACTCTGTATTCTCAGAGTGGTCTTGAACTCACAGTGATCCTCCTACCTCTGCCCCTGAGTGCAGGGATTAAAGGCGTGCGCCACCACGCCCGGCTCTGAGAGTTTCTATTTTTAAAAGGTTCGGATCAGAATAACTTCAGGTTCTCCGCTGACTGTCAGAGCTAAGATTTGACACCTCTGCTGGTTTCCACGACAACCACCAGCAGCTGTGATCATGCTAGAAGAAGAACCTGGGGATTTGGTAATTTTACCACTTTGTGTGTGTGTGTGTGTGTGTGTGTGTGTGTGTGTGTGTGTCTAGATGACAGCTAATTTATTCAGAAAGCAACTGCTCCGTCCACTTCACCCTTCCTTTGTATCTTCAGTGCCCCCTGGTAACATGAGAGGATTGACAAGAGGGAAAGCTCCTCTCTCATCTTCCTGCCTGTCCTTCCCAGATGCACTTTCTGTGACTCTGAAGAGATTACTTGGTGACCTACTTCCACTTACACAAGTTGGGCTATCATGATTCCGGGGACAGGGCTCAAAATAGCCCTGTGCATTTGTTTCACACGAAGGCTCTGAGGCAGACTTCGGTGCTTTTTCTTTTTTCTTCCTGAAGACCAGGCCTTGATGGAGCGCATCCTCCTCCATCGATAGGCCATGGGCTGTAGGTTCCAGGCAGGACAAAGACATACAGAGGTGGTTGTCTCTCACCTTGCCTTCCTGTGTCCCCACTGAAAAATGGATCTCCTTGGAATGCTGTGTCCTCCGATGACACCATTGCATGAGGTCCTGGGTGCCTGGATAAAAGGACCTGAGCGCCACCTTCTCACATATTTCCTGAAACACAGCATTTTTATGCATGCTCAGCTGAGGTTTCCTTAGAATACATTAAGAATTTAAGTGTGAGGGCCTGGAGAGATGGCTTAGCAGTCAAGGTGCTTGCCTATGAAGCCTGAGGGCTCAGGTTCGATTCCCCAGTACCCATGTAAGCCAGCTATGTGTATGACACATATGTCTGGAGTTCGTTTGCAGTGGCTAGAGGCCCTGGTAACCCATTCTCTCTCTGTTTCTGTCTTTTTTTTCTCTCTCTCTCTGGAGTGAAGTTTAGCAATTATTGTAATTAGTCAGTTTCACTCTTCCCGGGAGCATACTGTATACAGACCATCATACAGAGAGTTTAAATGTGTAAATCTGACTATAGTAACTCTTCAAACGTTAACGTAATCGATGAAAGTGCCAAGGCCTATGTGCTTTGGGCTTTGTTTTTGGCAAAGAGGTTTGTTTATGCTGTGCTTGCCTGGTGCTGGGCATGGTGCTTGGCAACGAGATCTGAGAGCTTAGGAAGTTTAAAATCTTGTTGTGGAGACAGTGCAGACCAGCAGGATTCCTCAGGAACACAAGGCAGGCTGCATCACGGTGAGAGCTAAGCCAGGAAAAGCAACGTCGGGCCTGGTGGGGCAACTGTGCAAACCTTTAATCCCAGGGCTTGGGAGGCTGAGGTAGGAAGATCACCGTGAGTTCTAAGCCAACCTGGGCAACATAATGAGCTCCAGGTCAGTCTGGGCTAGAGTGAGACCCTAGCTCAAAAAGAAGGAGGAGGAGAAGAGAAGAGGAAGGAGGAGGGCTGGAGAGATTGCTTAGCGGTTAAGGCACTTGGCTGCAATGCCTAACAATCTGGGTTCAATTACCCAGGACCCACATAAAGCCAGATTTTTTTTTTTTTTCGAGGTAGGGTCTCACTCTGGTCCAGGCTGACCTGGAATTAACTCTGTAGTCTCAGGGTGGCCTTGAACTCATGGCGATCCTCCTACCTCTGCCTCCCGAGTGCTGGGATTAAAGGCGTGCGCCACCACACCTGGCCAGATTTGTTTTTAAAGATTTTATTTTTATTTATTTATTACAGTCAGAGGGAGACAGAGTGTGAGAATGGGCACACCAGGGCTTCTAGCCACTGCAAACAAACTCCAGATGCATGCACCACTATGTGCATCTGATTTATGTGGGACCTGGAGAATCGAACCTGGATCTTTAAGCTTCACAGGCCTGCGCCTTAACTGCTAAGCCATCTCTCCAGCCCACCAGAGTTTTAAAAATATTTTTATTTATTTATTTGATAGAGGGTGTCAGGAGCCATAGAGCAAAACCTTCTCCATTTTGCCTGGGCCTGCTCATAAGCTGACTCATTACTCAGAAAGCTGGTCCATCCAGCTTTCTGTTAGGTACTTCTGGAACCAGTCAGCAGACTGCTTACAGAATCTTATCTTTTGCAAAAGGCCAGTTTATGGTCAGGATGTGAAGCCTGGTGCAGTCAGGATGTTAATCCAGTGAGGCAAGATTAGATGAACACCTAATTACATCCCCTCTAGGTTTCCTGACAACTCCTTGCCCTGACCACGTCCCCTTTCCCCTACAACCCTATATAAACCTACATGTAAGAATAAACTCTCGAGGCCTTGACAAACATCTAGCATGGTCTCCTTCTTGTGTCTGTTTGCCTCTTTTCACCGGGTTAGATTCTCTGCGAATCCTTGTTCAACTCCCCGCTGGCTGGGGCAAGTGGCACCCAAGAACGTGGGGCCCGAGGTACAAAGTGTGACCTGGGCGTCGCTCAAGAGGACGGCCGTCCCAGCCATTAGACCTCCACCCCACCGGAGGGGTGAGTGAAGGTCTGCATAGAGGTCACTATAGGCAATTCCCCTGTAAAACAGACCCGCACCGCGATCGACGCAAGAGGGAAAGAGGCAGAGAAAGAGAGAGAGAATGGGCACGCCGGGGCTTTCAGCCACTGCAAACAAACTCCAGATGCGTGCACTACCTTGTACATCTGGCTTACGTGGATCCTGGGGAATCGAACCAAGGCCCTTTGGCTTTGCAGGCAAGTGCCTTAACTGCTAAACCATCTCACCAGCCCTCCTCCTCCTTCTTCTCTTAGGCTTCCCCGACCCCTAATTCCTGCAGAATACATCCTTCCTCACTGAAGACTCATCAGTCCTGTCTCCAGAGGAGGAAAGAGGTCAGAGCTGTGAGTGACCGGTCCAAGGTCACTGAGGTGCGGCTGGATGACAGGTTGACGTGCAGGTCTGTGCAGCCCATGGTGTCCAGCACTATCCACGCGGGCCTCACAGCCTGCCTGGCACCTTTCCTTATGCCAGAGTTGGCATGGCCCAAGACGAAGTGGCATCTTGGCTATCATTTTTAGAGGGTGAAGGAGGTGGGTGGCTGCCTGGCCACAGAGGGTTGGCAGAGTTGTCCTTCTGAAGACGGAGAAAGTCATTCCAGGTGCCCACAGGCCATCTCGCTGCAAACAAACGCCAGCGGCCTCCAACCAGACCCGGGCTTCCCGCCCCCACCGCTCCACGCAAGCATTTATAGGTGGTTAAGGATTGCTATAGTCCATTTCTTTTCTCTCTCTTTTTATGTTTTGTTTTTTTGGAGGTAGGGTCTCATTCTAGCCCAGGCTGACCTGGAACTCACTATGGAGTCTCAGGATGGCCTCGAACTCACGGCAATCCTCCTACCTCTGCCTCCCGAGTGCTGGGATTAAAGACGTGCGCCACCACGCCCAGCCCTTTTGTCTATTTTTATTTCTTTGCTCTTGGCAGTATTGGGTAGATGTTTGCTGAACAATGGGAAAACTGATGAATAAACCAATTCACCAGCAGCCAGCCAGGTGGGGACCTGGGCTGCGGCCTCTTGCCCACAGCACACATGAGCGTCCGCGCGGGCCTTTGCTCCCCAGCAGCGCCACCTGGTGGTCACATAGATGAACCGCATCGAGCAAGGCTGTGCGGCTGCTACGGGAAGCGGTGTGTGGAGTGGGGGACAGGACCCTCTCTCTGTCTCAAATAAATTAATAATAATAATAATAAAGAAAAATAAATGAATGAAAGAGGAGAAGGAAGGAAGGAGGGAGGGAGGGAGGGAGGGAGGAAGGAAAGGAAAGGAAAGGAAAGGAAAGGAAAGGAAAGGAAAGGAAAGGAAAGGAAAGGAAAGGAAAGGAAAGGAAAGGAAAGGAAAGGAAAGGAAAGGAAAGGAAAGGAAAGGAAAGGAAAGGAAAGGAAAGGAAAGGAAAGGAAAGGAAAGGAAAGGAAAGGAAAGGAAAGGAAAGGAAAGGAAAGGAAAGGAAAGGAAAGGAAAGGAAAGGAAAGGAAAGGAAAGGAAAGGAAAGGAAAGGAAAGGAAAGGAAAGGAAAGGAAAGGAAAGGAAAGGAAAGGAAAGGAAAGGAAAGGAAAGGAAAGGAAAGGAAAGGAAAGGAAAGGAAAGGAAAGGAAAGGAAAGGAAAGGAAAGGAAAGGAAGGAAGAAGTGGGGTGTGGTGGCACATGCCTTTAACCCCAGCACTCAGGAGGTAGAAGTAGGAGGATCGCTGTGAGTTGAGGCCAGCTTGGGACTACAGAGTAAGTTGCAGGTCAGCCTGGACTAGAGTGAGACCCTACCTTGAAAAACAAACAAACAAACAAAAAAGCCTGAAGCCTGCGCAAGTTTGAAATCCCAGACACAAAACGGCTGAGATAAGCCAGCCCCTGAGGCTCCTGGCCCAGCTAGCCTGGCCTAATTTGGTGAGCCCCAGGCCAGTTAGAATTTTGCCTTAAATAAAAGAAAAGAAAAGAAAAGAAAAGAAAAGAAAAGAAAAGAAAAGAAAAGAAAAGAAAAGAAAAGAAAAGAAAAGAAAAGAAAAAGAAAAATAATGCCAAGTGGGGGTGGTGGCGAACACCTTTAATCCCAGCACTCAGGAGGCAGAGGTAGGAGGATTGCCATGAGTTCAAGGCCACCCTGAGACTCCATAGTGAATTCCAGGTCAGCATGGGTGAGAGCGAGACCCTGCCTCGAAAAACAATGACAACAAAAAGCCAGAGGAGTGCAGCCTCTAAGGTGAAGTGAGGCATCAGACTGGAAAGCTTGGAGCTTCGAAAACCTGCTCTGTCTCGGCGTCCTGGGGACCTGCACTGGGAGTTGGTGGGGAGATGTGGGGTGGGGAGGATGGGGGTGACAGGTCAGCACTGCTCCTGGGGCTGGATGCAACTGGGATGTGTGCTGCCCTTGGAGCTGACCTCCACCCTCTGGCAGAGCTGTCTCCTGGGCCACAACATGGAAGACCAAGCCTCAGCAGACCCCAAGGCCTGGCTAGACCCCCATGTCCTGACTCTGCCTCTTGGATGTAGTCCTTGCCTCCTTTGGGTTCCCAGTCTTTTTTATTTTTTATTGACAACTTCTATAGTCATAGACAATACACCATGGTAATTCCCCTCCCCTCCACTTTCCCCTCACAACCCCACTCTCCATCATATCCCCTCCCCCTCTCAATCAGTTCTCTTTCACTTTGATGTCATGATCTTTTCCTCCTATTATGATGGGCTTGTGTACATCAGGCACTGTGAGGCCATTTTGTGTCTGGAAGAGAGTGCATCGTAAGAAGCCCTACTTTTCTTTTTGGGTCCCTAGT
The DNA here is from genome assembly GCF_020740685.1 of Jaculus jaculus. Classification (NCBI taxonomy): domain Eukaryota; kingdom Metazoa; phylum Chordata; class Mammalia; order Rodentia; family Dipodidae; genus Jaculus; species Jaculus jaculus. Next base: position 323,841,874 of record NC_059102.1, read on the forward strand.
CTTGTTGTTAGCTCCAGAACTAACCCGAGCCCCGAGAATCCTCCCCTTGGACCTGATCTTGGGCCTGGACATGGGTTCTGAGCCTGCCCGTGGGCTGGGTGTCAGCCTCTGGGGAAACAGCTGCGCCTGGGTCTGCATCCAGCCAGGGTGGGGCTCCCACCCTACCTTTTCCCTCATCTGCCTCTCTCTGATTCGGTTCTGCCCGCAGGAACCCAGAGCAGTGGGATCTTTGTTCAGCTTTACCCAGCCTCCAGTCCTTGCCCAACTTCTGCGAGACCGGCTCTGACCTCCTTGGTGGGTGATCTGCTGGGACCAAGTTCTTTTTCCTTTTTGATTTTTAAATTTTGATCCTAATCCCCTTCCACTGAACCCTTTCTACTTTTTAACTAGTCCTTCTTCTATTTTGATGTTTTTGTTTGTTTGTTTGTTTTTGTTTTCCAAGGTAGGGTCTCATTCTAGTCCAGGTTGACCTGGAATTCACAATGTCAATGTCGTTTCCAGGTGGCCTTGAATTCATGGTGATCCATCTAGGAGTGCTGGCATTAAAGGTGGCACCACCATGCCCAGCTATTTTGATTTTTTTTTTTTTTCCCCAAGGTAGGATCTCACTCCAGAGCTCAGGCTGACAGTATGTAGTCTCAGGGTAGCCTCAAACTCATGGTGATCCTCCTACCTCGGCCTCCCAAGTGCTGGGATTAAAAGCGTGCACCACCACACCTGGCTCCATTTTGATGGTCTCCTTCCTTCCTTCCTTCCTTCCTTCCTTCCTTCCTTCCTTCCTTCCTTCCTTCCTTCCTTCCTTCCTTCCTTCCTTTCTTTCTTTCTTTCACCCACGTACATCATGCAAGATGGTGATGTAGGATTTTGGGTCCAAGGATGGATTAAATTCCATAAGGATGCAGAAGATCGCAGGCCCATGGCTCAAACTTTTGGATCCTTGTCCAATTAAGTAAGATTTGAAAACACAGACTCTGAGAAAGGTAAATTATGAATTATGAGGTACATTTTAGGAAGAGTTAGGATCCAGAGGGAAGACTAACAGAGAGGCCTAAGCCAAAAAGATATGGAGGAAATCTCCCTCATATAGAGGAAAGTCTGGGTGCACACCCATAGGGGGAGAGAGAGAGAGAGAGAGAAAGACAGAGAATGGGGCTCAGCTTAAAGAGCGGTCATACATGCAGTAAAGCAAGAAAGCCACCAAAGGCTGGAGAGAAGGCTCAGTGGTTAAAGCGCTTGCCAGCAGAACCAAGGGACCCAGGTTCTATTTCCCAGGACCCATGTAAGCCAGATGCACAAGGGGGCACACATGTCCGGAATTCGTTTGCAGTGGCTAGAGGCCCTGGTGTGCCCCTTCTCTCTTTCTCCCTCTCTCTCATAAGTTAAAAAAAATTTTTTTTTTTGTTTATTTATTTGAGAGCAACAGACAGAGAGAGAAAGGCAGGTAGAAAGAGAGAGAGAGAGAGAAGGGGCACACCAGGGCCTCCAGCCACTGCAAACGAACTCCAGATGCATTGACCCCCTTGTGCATCTGGCTAACGTGGGTCCTGGGGAACCGAGCCTCGAACCGGGGTTCTTAGGCTTCAAAAGCAAGCGCTTAACCGCTAATCCATCTCTCCAGCCCTCTCTCATAATTAAAAAAAAAAAAAAGAATCCAAAAACAAAACACTTCTAGAATAGAATGCAAGCAGGAAAAGGTCCAGGCAGAAAGAAATCCATCCCTCCTTCCCAGCCAGAAGGGGGCGCGCTTGCCAAAGGAAGGGCCAGGAGAGTCAGATGCCAGGCGAGTAAAGAGGAATTTATACTTGTCCTTAGGCTCCTTTATGTGGATCAAACGTCCAATTAGGATGAACCTAGTCATCAGACTCAGGTGTGTGTGTAAGGGCAAGACCTGACTGGTGACAGACTCAAGAGGCTGACTCAGAAGAGGCCAGCTCAAGGACATGCTAAACTCGGGAGACTTGAAGGAGCCCGAAGCTCTGCTGAGTAGGTAGGGTCTCACTCTAGCCCAGGCTGACCTGGAATTCACTATGGAGTCTCAGAGTGGCCTTGAACTCATGGCAATCCTCCTATCTCTGCCTCCTGAGTGCTGGGATTAAAGGCGTGCGCCACCTCGCCCGGCTGTAAAATACATTTTTAAAAAAAGAATCTAAGCTTTCAAAAAAAAAAGGGCTGGAGGGATGGCTTAGCAATTAAGGCATTTGCCTGCAAAGCCAAAGGACCCAGGTTCGATTCCCCAGGACCCACGTTAGCTAGATGCACAAGGGGGCACACGTGTCTGGAGTTTGTTTGCAGTGGCTGGAGGCCCTGGCACACTCATTTTCTCTCCCCCTTTTTTTTTTTTTTTTTTGGTTTTTCGAGGTAGGGTTTCACTCTAGCTTTGGCTCTACTGGGATTCACTATGTAGTCTCAGGGTGGCCTCAAACTCACAGTAATCCTCCTACCTCTGCCTCCTGAGTGCTGGGATTAAAGGCATGTGCCACCACGCCCGCCTTCTCTCCCTCTTTGTTTTTTTTTTTTTTTAAATTTATTCATTTATTTGACAGAGAAGGGCAGGGGAGAGACAATGGGTGCACCAGGGCCTCCAGCCACTGAAAATGAATTGCAAATGTGTGCGCCCCCTTGTGCATCTGGCTAACCTGGGTCCTGGAGAATTGCACATGGGTCCTTTGGCTTTGCAGGCAAATATTTTAACTGCTAAGCCATCCCTCCAGCAATGTAAAAAAGAAGAGGAGGAAGCTGGACATGGTCATGCACGCCTTTAATCCCAGCACTTGGGAGGCAGAGGTAGGAGGATCGCTGTGAGTTCAAGGCCATCCTGAGACTACATAGTGAATTCCAGGTCAGCCTGGACTAGAGTGAGACCCTACCTTGAAAAACAAAAACCAAAACAAACAAACAAAAAATACAGAGTCTAATGAGGATTATCTCAAGAAAAGAGTGAATGAGATAAGATTTGTGTCCCGAGACAATAGCAATTCAAATAAGCTTTAGGCTACAGATGCCATGGGGCACAGTGACTGTGAAGAATGCCCATGGGTGTTGTTTATTGGGAGGTTCACAAGCCAATGAAGATAGACAGCCTCTGGGCAAGAGGAACCAAAGTGCTCTATCTAGTGATTTCAGTTTGTTCATTTCACTGTTATTTTATTATTTTATTCATTATTTATTTATTTTTTGTTTTTGTTTTTCAAGGTAGGGTCTCACTCTGATCCAAGCTGGCCTGGAATTCACTCTGTAGTCTCAGGGTGGCCTTGAACTCTCAGTGATCCTTCTACCTCTGCCTCCTGAGTGCTGGGATTAAAGGTGTGTGCCACCACGCCTGGTTTATTTTATTCATTATTATTTTATTAATTGCTCAATAAGAAAAGGGAAGACCCACCTTTCACAGGTGAGATAACCAAAGAGAGACCTTAGAAACAAAATACAGTGACCCCAACCATACTGTGCACTGTGAAGCATGGTCAGATTACACACTTTACAAGGATTCTTTTTCTTTTTTTTGGTTTATTTTTATTTATTTATTTGAGAGTGACAGACAGAGAAAGAGGCAGAGAGAGAGAGAGAGAGTGAATGGGCACGCCAAGGCTTCCAGCCACTGCAGATGAATTCCAGATGCGTGCTCCCCTTTGTACATCTGGCTAACGTGGGTCCTGGGGAATCGAACCTTGAACCAGGGTCCTTAGGCTTCACAGGCAAGCGCTTAACCACTAAGCCATCTCTCCATCCCTCTTTTTTTTTTTTTTTTTTTTTTGGATTTTCAAGGTAGGGTCTCCCTCTAGTCCAGGTTGACCTGGAATTCACACTGTAGTCTCAGGGTGGCCTCGAACTCACCGCAATCCTCCTACCTCTCCCTCCTGAGTGCTGGGATTAAAGGCGTGTGCCACCACACCCGGCCTCTTTTTTTTTTTTTTTTTAAGTATTTTTGTTTATTTATTTATTTGCAAGTAGAGAGAAAGAGTATAGGTTGCCAGGGCCTCTTGTCACTACAGGTGAACTCCAGATGCATGTGCCACTTTGTGCATTTGGCTTTACGTGGGTACAGGCAAGCTGAACCATCTCTCCAGTCCCCACAAGGTTTCTCAATAATGAAACACATTTTTTTTTTGAGACAAGCCCAACAGACTGGCTTTTTTAAAAAATAATTTTAAAAAAAATTTTGTTCATTTTATTGATTTATTTGAAAGCGACAGACAAAGAGGCAGATAGAGAGAGAATGGGCGCGCAGGGCCTCCAGCTGCTGCAGACAAACTCCAGACACGTGCGCCCCATTGTGCATCTGCCTAACATGGGTCCTGGGGAATCGAGCCTCAAACCAGGGTCCTTAGACTTCACAGGCAAGCACTTAACTGCTAAGCCATTTCTCCAGCCCCCAGACTGGCTTTTTTTTTTTTTTTTGAGAGAGATCAAGAGAGACACACAGAGAGAGATAGAGATAGATAGAGAGAGACAGAGAGAGAATTTGCATGACAGGGCCTCCAGCCACTGTAATTGAACTGCAAACACATGTACCACCTGTACACTATACAACCTTGCTAGTGCATCTGGCTTATGTGGGATCTAGGGAGTTGAACATGGGTCCTCAGGCTTCGCAGACAAGTGCCTTAATTGCTAAGCCCTCTCTCCAGCTTGAAACACTTCGTTTTATGTGAAATGTTTTATGTTTACAAACAATACTCCATTAATGTAGGAATCCCAGCCCTTCCTGTGTGACACGTTGTGTGCTGATCTATTTATCACTTTGCTTCATAAGTTGTTTCATTTTGGGGACCACAGAAAATGTATCACTTGGAATGTTCTTTTAATAATTACATTGTTTTCTCTTTCTTACTAGAACATAGGAAGGATTTTTTTTTCCCCCAAGGGTCTCACTCTAGCCCAGGCTGAGCTGGAATTCACTCTGTATTCTCAGGCTGGCCTTGAACTCATGGCAATCCTCCTACCTCTGCCTCCTGAGTGCTGGGATTAAAGGTGTGTGCCACCATACCCGACAGGAAGGATTTTTTTTTATATACACCCATGATATTGGGTTTATTATAACTTGTATGAAAAAATTAATGCAAACTATTTTAGGGAAGTATTTATTTCTGAAAGAGAGAGAGGAGAGAGACGGTGGACAGACAAAGAAAGGCAAACAATCAGCAAAATCCAGCACATATTGAACTACTCAGCAGCATTATGTAGCCTAAAGTGATGTTCCAGGGGATAACAGCAGCCTGTCCAGGTGGGCAGAGAACTGTGGCACTTGTACGTCTGCGGATATTCCTGGAAGACAGAGAGCTTAGTCATTGTCAGACAACCAAAATCCAGTCTTCCCGGATGACTCTTAGAGGCATCACATATGGAATTTGGCAACTCTGGCCTGAAGGCAACAGATGGCAACTGCAGAAATAGTGTGTCTGACAGCTAGGTGTGGGAGTGTAATTAGCTGTAGTCAACACATGATTAAATAAATATGTGTTATTAGCAGTAACATATATATCCTCTTTAGTCATCTTGGGAATATTTTAAATTTTCGTTTAAAATTATCCACATAACCAGAAATAGCCGTGATATTCGGGATACAATGATGTGAGCAATTTTGGTATTGAACAGTTAATAGCCTCCCCTGAAAACTAAAGAGAACCAAAGAGTTAATAACTATCCCTAAAGCTCTAAGGCAATGGAGAAGCAACAGAGGTATTTGGTCTCATTAAGTTTGACACCTTCCTTGATTGATGTACTCCCCTTGGCCTAGATGGCCTTGAAGGACCAGGGACCATCTGAGTATCCCCCCTTAGACATTCCTGGCTGAAGAAGCCTATTTGGAACAAGGACACAAACAGCTACAATGTTCTTATCAGCTGCACCTGGTACAGACTGTTTTTCTAAGGATCCTCCTTATAAGTTTGAAGCCCAGCCTGGCTCAGCGTTTCAGCCTTCATCCCATGGGAAGGCTGCTGCCCCTCCCTGTTTCTCTCAAAAAAAGTCTGTCTGCAGAGACCAATTCCAGAGTTCTCTTTTGCTTTTCTCTTACACTTTCCTTATAGATATCCATAGGTTTTCCCAGATTGTTTTGAACCAATCCCAGACATCATATCAGTATGTGTGCTGTGGTTTGGATGTGGTATGAGTGTGTGTCCCAAGGTTCATGTGCTGAAAACTTGGTTTCAGTATGATGATAAAGACAGGTGTTGAAGCCATTAAGCAGCGGAGCCTCTGAGGGGGCCATTAGGTTTGTGGGGGGCATTGCCATCAGAAGATATTTATGTAGTTCACTATTATGCAGTTCTCATAAGAGTGAGGCAATAAAGCAAGGACTTTCCTAACCCCCACCTTCTCTCTTCTCCTCCTTCCGCTCTTTTTCCCCTTTCTTTCTATCCCGGTGATAGAGCTCAGGACCTCAAGCTTGCTTGGCAGGCACCCTAACCCTGGGTAGTTCCCTCATCTCACCATTTATCTTTCTGCTTCCTCACTATCTTCTGACATAGCCAGATCCTACCTGGACCAGGGTCCAAACAGAGCTACTTAAACTTGAGCTTTTGGTTTCTAAAACTGAGCTAAGTTACTTTCTTTACTTTTTTCTTTAAAATATTTTAGGGGGGATGGAGAGATGGCTTAATGGTTAAGGCACGTGCCTGCAAAGCCAAAGGGCCTCAGTTCAATTCACCCAGGACCCACATAAGTCAGATGCACAAGGTGGCACATACATCTGGAGTTTGCTTGCAGGGGCTGGAGGCCCTGGCGCACCCATTCTCTCTCCCTCTCTCTCAAATAAATAAAAATAAAATATTTAAAAAAATTTTAGGGGGCTGGAGGGATGGCTTAGCAGTTAAGGCATTTGCCTGCAAAGCCAAAGGACCCAGGCTTGATTCCCCAGGTCTCATGTAAGCCAGATGCATAAGGTTGCATATGTGTCTGGAGGCCCTGGTGCACCCATTCTCTCTCTCCCTCCCTCCCTCTTTCTCTCTGTCAAATAAATAAAAAATAATAAAAATATTTTAGGGCTGGATAGATGGCTTAGTGGTTAAGGTGCTTGCCTATGAAGCCAAAGGGCCCAGGTTCAATTCCCCAAAACCCACATAAGCCAGATGCACATAGTGGCGCATGCTTTTGGAGTTCGTTTGCAGTACTAGAGTTCCTGGAGTGCCCATTCTCTCTCTCTCTCAAATAACAAATAAATAAGAAGAAAACATTAGAAAAAGAAAAAAAAAATATTTGGCCAGACTTGGTGGTGCATTCCTTTAATCCCGGCGCTCTGGAGATCTAGGTAGAAGGATTTTCATGAGTTTAAGGCCACCATGAGACTACATAGTGAATTCTAGGTCAGCCTGGGCAACACAGAGAGAGAGAGAGACCAAAAAATTACCTTTAAAGTCATTAGAATAATTAGAAATTTGTACATGAAAATTAATATTAGTATCCTACTCCATGCCATTATAAAATTCAAAACAAATCATAGGCCTAACATGGAAAGTAAAAGAACAAAATCTTATTTTATTTATTTATTTATTTTTAAATTTATTTTTTTCTCAATTTTTATTAACATTTTCCATGATTATAAAAAATGTCCCATGGTAAGAACAAAATTTTAGAAGAACATGGCTTTGGGTATGTAAAGGTTTAAGCAGAGATTCAAAGGCATAAACCTGAAAGTTAAAAAAAAAACAAAACACAAACACTTAAGGGCTGGAAAGATGGCTTAGCAGTTAAGTGCTTGCCTGTGAAGCCTACTGACCCTGGTTCGAGGCTTAATTTTCCGGACCCACATAAGCCAGATGCAGAAGGTGGTGCATGCATCTGGAGATCATTTGCAGTGGCTGGAGGCTCTGGTGCACCCATTCTTTCTCTCTTTCTCTGTCTGTCACTCTCAAAAAAATAAATAAAAATAAACAAAAATTAATAAAAACACTTTAGTTCCATTAAAATTAAGAAATTTGATTCAGTAAGAGAAAAAGATACAAGGGCACCACCATGCCTTTAATCATAGCACTCAAGGGCTGAGGAAGATGGCTGTGAGTTCGAGGCCACCCTGAGACTACATAGTGAATTCCAGGTCAGTCAGGGCTAGAGTGAGACCCTACCTTGAGAAACAAAACCAACCCCCCCAAAACAGGCTGGAGAGATGGCTTAGTGGTTAAGCGCTTGCCTGTGAAGCCTAAGGACCCCGGTTCGAGGCTTGATTCCCCAGAACCCACCTTAGCCAGATGCACAAGGGGGTGCACACATCTGGAGTTCATTTGCAGTGGCTGGAAGCCCTGGTGCGCCTATTCTCTCTCTCTCTGTCACTCTCAAATAAATAAAAACAAAAAAATTAAACAACAACAACAAACAAACAAACAAACAACAACAACAAAAGGATACCATTAAAATAGTGAAAATGCAGGGAAAGGACTTTTGGGGAGAATTTTTTTGGGAATATGTCTCTCTGCCAAAGGACTCATATCAAGGCCTCTTTGGGCTGGGGAGATGGCTCGGTGGTTAGAAGCGCTTGGCTGCAAAGCTTGCCAGCCAGGTTCGATTCCCTAGCTCCCACATGAAAACAGATGCACAATGGCACATGTATGTGTGATCCCAGTGTGTGTGAAGCCATGCGCAGCAGAGCTAGGAGAACCGGAAGCTCACGGGCTGGCTAATGTGATATTCTTTTGCAGTCTGGTAGTTTTCAGCAGCAAAAGGCCCTGTCTCAAAGGGGGTAGAGCAGACTCCTTGAAGTCCGCTGACCACTACACACACAGTGGCATGCACACGCACTCAGACGAGAATAAATAGATGATAGATATGATATAGATAGATGAATCAATAAATAAAAAATTTAAAAAGATGATAAAGTATTTTAAATGTGTTTTATTTATATGGGGGGGGGGGGAGAAACAGAATGAGTGTGGGTGTACCAGGGCCTTCTGCCACTGCAAATGAATTCCAGACACGTGTGCTACTTTGTGCACCTGGGCTCAGGAGCATTGAACTCAGAGCAATCAGGCTCTGCAAACAAATGCCTTTAACCAGTGAGCCACCTCTCCAGCCCTCGGGTGATAAAACATAGTATTACTTAACAAGACTACACAGGAGAGAGGTGGTATTTGAATAGGTATCTCATAAATGGCCAATAAACATATGAAAATCTATATCATTGCTATATCTTGGCTCTTGAATACGCTGCAAAGGTCCACGTATTAAAACACTGGTCACCAGTACAGGGTACTATTGAGAGGCAGTGGAACTTTTAGGAGGTGGGTGGGGTCTTCTGGGAAGAAATTAAGTCATTCGGGGTGTGCCTTTGAAGGGAATGTTGGGACCCCATAATCTTGCTCTCTCTTTTTCCATATCCTGTTCCATACACTTCTCCCAGGATCTCACACACTTGGACCACCCAGCCATAGAACCGCCAAAACTGTGAAGTAAAGCAATACCTTTCACGTATGAAGTTGATTAATTCCATGTACTTGTTATAGAGTCACGCGGTATGGAATCACTATGACAAGATACCTGAGAAAATTAGCTTGGGGGGGGAAATTATTTTGGCTCATGATTTCAGAGTCTTCAGTACGTGTTAGTCTGTCCATTGTACCAGGTGTAGGCAAGGCCGAACACTGAAGGTTGCTCATCTTTTTTCTCTGTCTCTTTTTGCCCTGTAGGTCTGGGTTCCATTATATCCTTTAAGAGCACACCTCCAATGACACACCTCCTGCCACTAGACTCCAGCCTTAAGGGTTCCACCATTTCCCGATAGTGCCACTAGCCAGTGCCCAAGACTTTTAGCACATGGCCTTTGGGAGATATTTCAGAATTCAAATTGTGACAATACCTCTTACAGAAACAAGTACACATAATTAGTAAGTACCATGTTTAGACCAGGTATGGTAGTGACCCCTTTAATCCCAGCACTCAGGAGGCAGAGGTAGGAGGATTACTGTAAGTTTGAGGTCAGCCTGTGCTAGAGTGGGATTCCACCTTGGGAAAAAAAAAAAAAAAAAAAAAAACAGAAAAAGAATTCATCAGTCTTTCTAGGTATAGTGAAGGCAGAGACGGGAGGTTCATGAGTTCAAGGCCTTCCTGGGCTATAGAATCAGAGATCCTGGTCAAAACAAAAACAACCAAACAAACGTGCAAACAATGAAGCCTTTTAGTCTAGATTGAGGACAATGTAAACATCATGGTATGTGTGTGCAATACGCATAGATGGATGGACGAAGGAGAAGAGCATTACTTGGCAACCGTTGTAGTGATGATGGATTCTGGTAGGGATTCTGATGCCAAAGCACATGAAAGAAGGTTTAACACACTAAGATCATTTCAGTATAGTTTAAAAGCCAAAATGGGGCTGGAGAGATGGCTTAGAGGTTAAGTGCTTGCCTGTGAATCCTCAGGACCCTGGTTCGAGGCCATTTCCCAGCTATTATAAGTTGAGCAGCAATAAACATAGTTGGGCACATACTTCTAAGGAAATGAGATGATTCCTTCGGATATATGCCTAGGAGTTCTATAGCTGGGTCATATGGTAGATAAATCTTTAGCTGTTTTGGGAACCTCCACTGGTTTTATTTTCTTTGCTCCTCCATAGAATGTTCATTTTGTGTAGTGCATGCTTCAATTCCTGTTTTTTATTTGGTTTTCCAAAAATAAATTTTTATAATTTTTTGAAGTAGGGTTTCTCTCTCTCTCTCTCTAGCCCAGGCTGACCTGGAATTCACTCTGTAGTCCCAAACTAGCCTTATACTCACAGCTCCGACCTCTGCCTCCCAAGTGCTGGGATTGAAAGTGTGCACAACTACATCTGGTTTCAAAAATAATATTTTTTTTTGAGCTAGGGTCTCTCTCTAGCCCAGGATAATCTGGAATTCACTATGTAGTTTCAAGCTGGTCTTGAATTCACAGTGATCCTACCACCTCTCTCACTCAAATGCTAGGATTAAAGACATGCACCACCATACCAGGCTCAGAATATATATATTAGAGAGAGAGAGAATGGGTGTGCCAGGGCCTTTAGCCACTGCAAAGGAACTCCATCATGTGCATCTGGCTTACATGGGATCTGGAGAATTGAACCTGGATCCTTAGGCTTCACAGGCAAGCATCTTAAACACTAAACCACCCCACCAGCCCACATATTTGGTTTTTTGAGGTAGGGTCTCACTGTCTAGCCCAGGCTGATCTAGAATTCACTACGTAGTCTCAGAGTGGCCTCGAACTCACAGTGATCCACCTACTTCTGCCTCCTGAGTGCTGAGATTAAAGGCGTGCACCACCACATCCAGCTAAAATATGTTTATTGGGGCTGGAGAGATGGCTTAACAGTTAAGGTGCTTGCCTGCAAAGCCAAAGAACCCAGGTTCAATTCCCTAGAACCCACATAAGCACCACAAGATGGCACATGCTTCTACAATTCGTTTGCAGTAGCCTGTGTGTGTGTGTGTGTGTGCGTGTGTAAAAGAGAGAGAGAATGTATGGGTACACCAGGGCCTTTTGCCACTACAAACAAATTTCAGATGCATACACTACTTTGTACATCTGGCTTTTTGTGTGTACTGGGGGAATCGAGCCTGGGCCATCAGACTTTGCAAGAAAGCACGTTGATCGTTGAGTCATCTCTTCAGCCCCCTTGTTTTATTTTTGAAATAGGTTCTCATGTACCCTTGGCCAATCTAGAACTTACTCTGTAGTTGAGGTTGGCACTGAACCTGTTTCTTCTACCTCTGCCTCTCACGTGCTGGGTCTGCCATCATGCATCACTACACTGGCGTGCTAATGCTACTTGGAGAGGCCAAAAGAAGAATGCTTAGTTCTCCCTCGCTTTCTATAGTTTATTTTGTTAAATAATAAATTCATAAATTCAGTCCAGTGCACTGGCCTGTTAGAAGAAACAATTCCTTCACATTGCCTTGCATCTTGGCATCAATTATGCCAGGCATCTGTTCATTTATAGAATAGTGAGTGAAGGTGGAAGGGCAGGTCCTTGCCCACTAAAGAAGTTGAGTATTGACTCAACTTAATATGATTTCAACACATCCTGGCTTAAGTGGAGCACATCCCACCCACTCCCTCATCCTCTTTCCCTGTCCCCTGATCCTGCATAACTTCTGCTTTTTTTTTTTTTTCGAGGTAGGGTCTCACTCTAGCTCAGGCTAACCTGGAAAGCACTCTGTAGTCTCAGGGTGGCCTTGAACTCACGGCAATCCTCCTACCTCTGCTTCCCGAGTGCTGGGATTAAAGGTGTGCGCCACCACGCCCAGCCTGCATAACTTGTACATCAGCCATTCTCAATTCCTATTCAATTGAGTACAGTAAACTAGACATTGAGGATACACATCAACTCCCACCTTTGGAATTAAATAGGCTTGAACAGAGTAGGTGAACTATGGCTGAAAGTAAGATAGAATTTTTTCAGAAACATTAAGAATGACATCTAACCAGGCGTGGTGGCACACACCTTTAATCCCAGTACTCGGGAGGCAGAGGTAGGAGGATTGCCATGAGTTCGAGGCTACCCTGAGACTACAGTGTGAATTCCAGGTCAGCCTGGGCCACAGTGAGACCCTACCTCAAAAAAAAACAACAAAAAAGAATGACATCTAAGGAGCTGGAGCGGTGGCTTAACAGTTAAGACACTTGCCTGCAAAGTCTAACCACCCAGGTTTGATTCCCTAGTACCCAGGTAAAGCCAGATGCACAAAGTAGTGCAGGCATCTGGAGTTCATTTGCAGAGGCTGGAGACCCTGGCATGTCTATTCTGTCTTCTCTCTGCTTGCAAATAAATAAATATATTTTTTAAAAGAATGACATATCCAGGCATGGTGGCGCACACCTTTAATCCCAGCACTCAGGAGGCAGAGGTAGAAGGACTTCTGTGAGTTCGAGGCCACCCTGAGACTCCATAGTGAATTCCAAGTCAGCCTGAGCTAGAGTGAGACCCTACCTCAAAAAACCAAAAAAAAGAAAAAAGAAAAGAAAGAATGACATATAGGGCTAGAGAGATGGCTTAGCGGTTAAGGGGCTTGCCTGTGAATCTGAAGGACCCAGGTTCAATTCCCCAGTACCCACATAAACCAGATGTACAAGGTGGCACATGCGTCTGAAGTTCATTTGTGGTATGGCTAGAGACCCTGGCACACCCATTCTCTCCCTCTCCATCTGTCTCTTTCTCCCTCTCTCTCTCATATAAATTAATAAATAAAATATTAAAAAATAAAAATAGAGCCAGGCGTGGTGGCGCACGCCTTTAATCCCAGCACTTGGGAGGCAGAGGTAGGAGGATTGCTGTGAGTTTGGGGCCACCCTGAGACCACATAGTGAATTACAGGTCCACCTGAGCTAGAGTGAGACCCTACCCCCCCAAAAAAACAAAAAATAAAAGAATGACATCTAAATTCAAATAAGAAAGGTGTGTTATTGGAGTAAAACCAAGTCTGAGCGGATGTTTTGAAAATGCCTATAAGACAGGGCTGGAAAGACCATGGAGGCGACAGCTCTCAGTAAGATCTCTGGGCACAGGAGGAGCTTCTGCTGACAAAATCTGGGACCGCTGAGCTGATTGAGGTCTTGAGGGCTGACGCTGGCAAGCATCCGTTTGGCTCAGCCTGCAACAAGAGTCCTCCAGCACCATCACAGAGTGTCCTGCAACGTGGTCAGATGTCCGTAAAGCTCTCCAATTTGCCGGGCATGGTGGTGGCGCACGCCTTTTATCCCGGCACTCGGGAGGCAGAGGTAGGAGGATCACCGTGAGTTCAAGGCCAGTCTGAGACTCCATAGTGAAATCCAGGTCAGCCTGGGCTAGAGTGAGACTCTACCTTGAAAAAAAGAAGAAAGAAAAGTTCTTCAAGGAAATACCTGGGTGGGTTACTCTTCTGTCAGAAGGGGGGCGGTATGGACCTGAATGGTTGTTGGGAAAATTTTCAGGGAGAATGAGTTAAGTCTGACCGCTGGCTGGCATCTGAAAACTCCACAGAGACCCACACAGTCAGGTCAGATAGAAGGGGGTCAGATAGCCACACAGCAAGGTACCAATGACAGCCTAGTATGCACCCTTGAAAGAGCTCGTGCTTTGCAGATCTAGCAAGTAGGAGTGAACATTCTTTTTTTTTTTTAAAACTTTTTCAACAATTTTTATGTATGCATATATAAATCATATAATGCATTCTAATCCCCTCCCATTAGTTTTTTTTTTCAAACTTTTATTAACAACATCCATGACTATAAAAAATATCCCATGGTAATACCCTCCCTCCCTCGACTTTCCCCTTTGAAACTCCATTCTCCATCATATCCCCTCCCCTTCTCAATCAGTCTCTCTTTTATTTTGATGTCATGATCTTTTCCTCCTCTTATGATGGTCTTGTGTAGGTAGTGTCAGGCACTGTGAGGTCATGGATATCCAGGCCATTTTGTGTCTGGGGGGAGCATGTTGTAAGGAGTCCTACCTTTCCTTTGGCTCTTACATTCTTTCCACCTTCCCATTACTTTTTAATTTTTCTAAATATTTATTTACTTAAGAGAAAGAGAGAGAGAGAAGAGAGGATGGGCAGCCAGGGCCTCTTGCCACCACAAATGAACTCCAGGCACATGCGCCACTTTGTGCACCTGGCTTACGTGGGTCCTGGGGAATCAAACCTGGGTCCTTAGGCTTTGTAGGCACGTGCTTTACCTGCTAGTCCATCTTTCCAGCTCCTGTCCTGTTACTTTTTGTTCTGTTTTGTTTTATTTTTCACGGTAGGGTCTCGCTCTAGCCCAGGCTGACCTGGAATTCACTGTGTAATCTCAGGCCAGCCTTGAACTCACAGTGATCCTCTTACCTGTCTCCCAAGTGCTGGGATTAATGGCATGCACCACCACACCCAGCTCTCCTGTTACTTTTTTTTTTTTTCCATTTAGTTCCATTTATTTTCATGCTGAATTTACTCCCGTGCCGAGAGCAACAGACACAGAGAGAAAGACAGATAGAGGGAGAGAGAGAGAATGGGTGCGCCAGGGCTTCCAGCCTCTGCAAACGAACTCCAGACGCGTGCGCCCCCTTGTGCATCTGGCTAACGTGGGACCTGGGGAACCGAGCCTCGAACCGGGGTCCTTAGGCTTCACAGGCGAGCGCTTAACCGCTAAGCCATCTCTCCAGCCCACTTTTTTTTTTTAATTTGTTTGTTTGATAGAAGGAAAGAGGCAGAGAGAGGGAGAGAGAGAAAGAGAGAGAATGGGCAAGCCAGGGCTTCCAGCCACTGCAAATGAACTACAGATGCACACGCTACCTTGTGCATCTGGTTTATGAGTGCACTAGGGGATCAACCTGAGGTCCTTTGGCTTTGCAGGCAAGTACCTTGATGGCTAAGCTGTCTCTCCAGCTACCCCCCCCCACTTTTGTGAGGTAGGGTCTCACTCTAGCCCAGGCTGACTTGGAATTCACTATGTAGTCTCAGGCCGGCCTAGAACTCGCAGCCATCCTCCTACCCCTGCCTCCAAAGTGCTGGGATTAAAGGCTTGGTGGCTGGCTCTCCTGTTACTTTATATTTAACTCTTTCAACCATGGCCTCCACTGAACCACTCCTTCTCAACTAATTCCTCTTCTACTTTGATGTCTTTTTTTTTTTTTTTTTGCCCTCCTCCACCACCCATGATAAAATGTTGAGGGGGCCCAATATTGTGCAGGTCCTGTGCAGATAATAACAGTGACTAGGGAGTTATAAATGCAGAGGCTACTCTGTGTCCAGAATCCAGCGTCCCAAAATGCTCCTTTTTTTTTTTTTTTTTGTTGATGTTGCTTTTTGGCTCTTACATTCTTTCCACTCCTTCTTTACTGTTTCTTGAGCCTCGGAGGACGTGATAGAGATGTCTCATTTAGTGCTGAGGGCTCAACGGCCTCTTAATCCCAGCACTTTGATTCTAGTAGTCACCACCATCTACAAAAAGAAGCTTCTCTGCTCACCAAGGGTGAAAGCAACACTAATACATTGACATAAGCACAAATATTTAGAGGCCAATTTGATGAACACAGTATAGCCATTTAGCAAACGGCAGTAGTAGCTTTTCTAGGATGGAAGTTATTTCCCGTTAGGGATAAGGGCATGCAATGGGGGCTGGAAAGATGGCTTAGCAGTTAAGCACTTGCCTTTGAAGCCTAAGGACCCCAGTTCGAGGCTCGATTCCCCAGGACCCACGTTAGCCAGATGCACAAGGGGCCATACCTGTCCGGAGCTCGTCTGCAGTGGCTGGAGGCCCTGGCGTGCCCATTCTCTCTCTCTCTCTCTCTCTCTGCTTCTTTCTCTCTCTGTATGTCACTCTCAAACAAAAATAAACAAAAAAAAAATTTTTTTAAAGAGCATGCAATGGGATCTCAGAGACGTGGGTGGTACCTAGAACTTTCATCTTGTACAAACAGATATACTTGTATTTCCCTGGGGTTCAGTGTCATCATCTGTGAGAAGCTGGGGTTCATACTTGATATCCTGAACCCTAGGTAGTCAGATATCACGATCCACTTTTGTTTTCTTTTTTGAGGTAGGGTCTCACTCTAGCCCAGGCCGACTCACTACCCTCCTTTTAGTCCTTGGAGGCATTATGCTGCACAGGGCCATGAGGTCTGCTTCTAGATTTCGTTGTAAAGCATGTGGTTTGCCCCTTCACGAAATGAAACAGCAGCACAAATACTGGACTTCTGCAGACTGTCACTGCCAGGACATTCTCCTCAGACAGCCAGTTACTGGTGGGAGGTCATGGCCTCCCTTCCTGCATGGGACTGCCGAGGCCTTCCCTCTGCCCTGCCTCATTAGCCCAGGCTCAGTCAAAGCCCTGATGCCTGGAGGTCCCTGGAACTCCCAGGCCATCACTTTAGGGGGATGAGAGATGAGCAAACTGAGCAGGGGCGGGTAGGCAGGAGGGAAGGAGCTGGTGCCTTTCACATCCCCCTAAACCAGCACATAACTCAGCAATGGTATCTGGGAGAAAGTACAGAAATGTAGAACTTACCTGCTTTTCTTTCTTTCTTTTACAAAGCAGACATTTATTTTTTTTTTAATTTTAATTTATTTATTTGAGAGAGACAGAGAGGGAGAGAAAGAAGCAGATAGAGAGAGAATGGGAGCGCCTGGGCCTCCAGCCACTGTAAATGAACTCCAGACGTGTGTGCCCCCTTGTGCATCTGGCTAATGTGGGTTCTGGGAAATGGAGCCTTGAACCAGTGTCCTTAGGCTTCACAGGCAAGCGTTTAACTGCTAAGCCATCTCTCCAGCTCAACTTTTTTTTTAAAATTTTTATTAGCATTTTCCATGATTATAAAAAAATATCCCATGGTAATTCCCTCCCTCCCCCCCCCAACACTTTGCCCTTGGAAATTCCATTCTCCATCATATTA
This sequence comes from Jaculus jaculus, assembly GCF_020740685.1. NCBI lineage: Eukaryota > Metazoa > Chordata > Mammalia > Rodentia > Dipodidae > Jaculus > Jaculus jaculus. Next base: position 323,859,185 of record NC_059102.1, read on the forward strand.
CCTCCCCATCTCAATCATTCTACTTACATATATACAATATCAACCTATTAAGTACCCTCCTCCCTTCCTTTCTCTTCCCTTTATGTCTCCTTTTTAACTTATTGGCCTCTGCTACTAAGTATTTTCATTCTCACGCAGAAGCCCAATCACCTGTAGCTAGGATCCACATATGAGGGAGAACATGTGGCGCTTGGCTTTCTGGGCCTGGGTTACCTCACTTAGTATAATCCTTTACAAAGCAGACATTTATTAACACATTAAACAATTTCATGCAGTGCTTCTAAAGACACAAATTCAAGACAAAAGTTCTTCTAGCAGGTAACAAAATAATCTACTGTTTAAATCCCTTCTCATCAAGATGTCTTTATTCTGTAACACAGAACATCAGTTGGGCACTACTTGCTTTGTTTGGTTTGCTTTTTAATTTTTTTTTCTGATTTATTTTTACTTATTTATTTATTAGAGACACAGAGAGAGTGTGTGAGAATGGGCACACCAGGGCCTCCAACCACTACAAATGAGCTCTAGACGCATACTCCACCTTGTGCATCTGGCTTACGTGGGGCCTGGAGAATTGAATCTGGGTCCTTAGGCTTTGCAGGCAAGCACCTTAAACACTAAGCCATCTCTCCAGCCCACTACTTGCTTTTTATAAAGGAATGCTAGCTGATAAATGCAAAAGAAATGATAGAATTAGATAGTCATTAGAGTCAATATTCAGTAAACACTGATACAATAATTGATTCAAGCACTATCTATAGCTAGTGAGTACAAAGAGAAAGGGGTCACTGGGGAACAGGATCATTGTTCACTTACTCATTACAAAGGGGAGTTTCCTTAACCATGTTATAATTTTCTTCAAAAAAAAAAAATCTGACCGTATGTTCTTCTCAGGGTACTGTTGTGACAATGAAGAGCTTTGTTTTGTGTGTGGTACTGGAAGTGGGACTGTTAGGCACACTGTAGTAGAAGAAATTTAACAAAGAAACCAGGCCCAGCTGATACTCTAAAACAGTTTCTATTGTACAAGCTTTACCGAGTCTCCTTCCTATCTCGGCAGCTGCACCCTGCTTGTATCAGGTTAGCGCAGCCATAGACACAAACACCCCTGAACAAACAGCTTTCTGTTCTCCATTTGTATGTTCTCATCAGTGACTGATTGCTAAGGAATTTTCTGTTTGTGACCCCAAATCATGTAACCATAGAAACTTGTAACCCACCGATAGTGTAAAGAATTCAAGGTGATGTCAGACTGCCTGCCATATTGTCTATAAAACCTTTTAGTGGGACTGGAGAGATGGCTCAGCAGTTAAGGTGCTTGCCTGCGAAGCCTAACCACCCCATTTCAATTCCCCAAGTATGTATGTAAAGCCAGATGTACAAAGTGGCACATGTATCTGTAGTTCGTTTGCAGTGGCTGAAAGTTCTAATATGCCCATTCTCTATCTGTCTGTCTCTGTCCTCTTTGTTTCTCTCTGTGTGCAAATAAATAAATCAGCATTTTTAATTTTAATTAATTTATTTGAGAGAGAGAGAAAGAGGAAGAGGGGGAGAGAGAGAGAGAATGTGTGTGTCAGGGTCTCCAGCCACTGAAAATAAACTCCAGACGCATGCACAGCCTTGTTCATATGAGTCTTGGGAAGTCGAACCTGGGTCCTTTGGCTGTGTAGGTAAGTGCCTTAACTGCTGAGCCATCTCTCCAGTCCTATATAAATAAATAAAATATTGTTTAAAAAAATTTTAAGGGGCTGATTCTCCACTCTATCTCTGGTGCCATCTATATGGACTTAGTTTCCTGTAAAATTTCTTGTACATTGGCCAGGAAACCCCATTTTGTCCTATGCTTACAGGCAAGGCTGGCCCTTTGAGTCACCATCACTGTAGGACTTGGCTGTGATCCAAGGACAACTGGAAGGCACCACCTGGCCTTGGTTCAGGAACCAGAATCCATGGGCCATGGCCTATACGCTGTCAGACCCTGATCTGCTTGATGGATCTGAAAAGGAGAGTGGAAAAATTATCTGGGACTCCACAAGACACCTTGGGGTACTCAGTTAATCAGACCCACCAAGCTGATGGAAGAGAGAGATTGATCACCTCTGTGCAGTCATTGTGACCACTCAGTTAAGTCACCTCAGGGGGAGGTGACCATCTGTAATCTGTATGAAAGGTACACTTGGAATGAATGTGTGTGCATGTATATGTGTGGCTCGTGGCCCTGAGGCCACAGAATGATCTCTGTCCTGAGTAGCACCTGCCTAGGAAGGCTTTGTCTTTGTGTCTTTTGGGTAACACCAACAGTGGGAAGTTCATCATGGGGGAAGTTCTCCACCAAGCCCACTGTCCTAGATTGCATGATAAGAAAGAGAGAGAGAGAGAGAGAGAAAGAGAGAGAGAGAGAGAGAGAGAGAGAGAGAGAGAGAGAGAGAGAGGGCGAGAGGGCATGAGCGCCGGGCATGGTGGCGCACGCCTTTAATCCCAGCACTCAGGAGGCAGAGGTAGAAGGATCGCTGTGAGTTTGAGGCCACCCTGAGACTGCATAGTGATTTCTACGTCACCCTGGGCCAGAGTTAGACTCTAACTTGAGGTGGGGGGGGGGGGAGAAATAAAAGAAAAAGAAAATAAGGAAAGAAAAAGAAAAACATACTTCAATAGGGGATATTCAAGGACTGGAGGATGGCCCAGAAGTTAGGGCACTTGCTTGCAAAGTCTAAACAACCCAAGTTTGATTCCTCAGCACCCACATAAAGCTAGATGCACAAGGTGGCACATGCCTCTGGAGTTCATTTGCAGTGGCTAGAGGCCCTGGTGCACCCATTCTCTCTGTCTCTCTGTAGGTGGCTCATACCTTTAATCCCAGCACTTGAGAGGCAGAATTAGGAGGATTGCTATGAATTTGAGGCCAGCCTGAGACTGCCTAGTGAATTCCAGGTCCACCTGGGCTAGAGTGAAACCCTATCTTGAAAAAAAAAAAAACAAAAACAAAAGAGCCAGATGTGGTGGTGCATGCCTTTAATTCCAGCACTTGGGAGGCAGACATAGGAAGATCGCTGTGAGTTTGGGACCACCCTGAGACTACATAGTGAATTCCAGGGCAGCCTGGGCTAGAGTGAGACCCTACCTTGGGAAAAAGAAGGAGGAGGAGGAGGAGGAGAAGAGAGAGGAATATTCAGGAGATTATGATACTAAAATGACACCAGGGAAATTAATTAAAAACCCTCTGTGGTTTAGGATAGCCAACTTTTAATGTTAAATGGCCTCCAGAGGGAACAGGGAACTCTGAATGTAAGTAAGAGAAAATAAAAAATTGCCCACTCTTTTTTTTTGAGGTAGGGTCTCACTCTAGCCCAGGCTGACCTGTAATTCACTATGTAGTCTCAGGGTGGCCCTGAACTCCTATATTTACCTCCCAAGTGCTGGGATTAAAGGCGCGCACCCCCACGTCCAGCAAGATTGTCCACTCTTAAAAGTTGAGGTCAGGGAACTGCACTGGAGCCCTGAGGGCAATCCAAAATTCTCCCTGGAATTTACAAAAAAACAAACAACATAAAACAAACAAACAAAAAAACACAGTTTGGCTAGAGTCAGACCAGAAACTTTAAGGCCAGAGACCCCTTACCCCCCCCCACACATACCTGCCTTCAAACACACTCTCCAGTAGTGAGGGAGGATGAGGGTTTGGCTGGCTGGGCCTGGGAATGGATAGACCCAAGACCATGGGAAGTGGGAGGGTAATGCTATTTGGGCTACTGGAGAGTTCCACCATCCCACAGTGGGAGGGAATTACCATGGGATATTGTTTACAATCATGGAAGTTGTCAATTTAAAAAATAATGGCTTAGTGGTTAAGGTGCTTGCCTGCAAAGCCAAAGAACCTAGGTTCGATACCCCACGACCCACATAAGCCAGATGCACAAGGTGGCACATGTGTCTGGAGTTCGTTTTCAGTGGCTTGGAGCACCCATTCTCTCTCTCTCTGCCTCTGTCTCTGCTTCTTTCTTTTCCTCTCAATGAATAAGAAAAACTTAAAAAAAAAAAAAAAAAGCCAAAACGTAGCGGGGCGTGGTGGCACACGCCTTTAATCCCAGCACTTGGGAGGCAGAGGTAGGAGGATTGCCTTGAGTTCAAGGCCACCCTGAGACTCGTGAATTCCAGGTCAGTCTGGGCTAGAGTGAGACCCTACCTCGAAAAACAAAAACAAAAACAAAAACAAAAACAAAAACAAAAAAGCCGAGAGAAAAGCAAAAATGTCTTATGGTAGGGAATATTCTGAAACATTGTCTCTCCCACAGAGACTGGCTAATGTATTAATAGCCCTACTGAGGTGGAAGCTCAATTGAATGGGGATACAGGGAAAATTACAAGATAACTTAGAAAATGGGACCAACATGTGATTTGTTCATAGAGTAAAAATGCTGTTTTCAAAAAATATTTTATTTTACATTTTATTTATTTGAGAGAGAGAGAAAAAATGGCAGGTAGAGAGACTGGAGGTGGGGAGGCTGCCAGATAGAGAGAGAATGGGCATGTCAGGACCTCAAGCCACTGCAAATAAACTCCAGATGCATGTGCCCTCTTGTGCATCTGACTTATGTAGGTCCTGGGCAATCAAACCTCAGTCCTTTGGCTTTGTGGGCCAGCACTTTAACCTCTAAGTCATCTCTCCAGCCCCCTAAAATGTGTTTTTTTAACAAATATTTTATCTTTTTTTTATTTAAGAGAAAGAGAGAGAGTGGGCATGCCAGTCTCTAGCCACTGCAAATGAACTCCAGACACATGCATCACTATGTGCATCTGGCTTACGTGGGTTCTGGGGACTTGAACCTGGGTCCTTAGGCTTCATATGCAAGTCCCTTAACCACTAAGCCATCCCTCCAGCCCTGAAATTTTTTTTTAATGAAAATTTATTGGTAGTTATGATGAGATAAACTAGAAAGAAAACTTTAAATTTTGGATGTTAAATATTTGGTAAAAGAGATTGTTTCAGAGTGATTACATAGATTATATGGTAAAAGTATGTGGATAAAAGGTATGAATAAGTTTAAACAGAAGATTTAAAGACAAAAATAGATAAACTGAATCTTAAAGTGCTTGATCAGTTTACACATTCCTTGGGGTATGTAAGATGACTATTAGACTTGCCTAAAGCTTATATCAAACTAACAAAAAGTTGATCCTGACTGGTTGCAGGATGTCATGGTATTCAGGTTGTGAATTTATGTCAATACACTTTAAAATATCAAGGTTAAAATAAATCTTCAACTCACGGATATTAATCTTTTCATGATAATGGCTGTAAAAGACTGACTTTATTAGCCAGGCAGGGTGGTGCATGCCTTTAATCCCAGCACTCAGGAGGCAGAGGTAAGAGGATCTCCATGAGTTCGAGGCCGCCCTGAGAATATACAGTGATTTCCAGGTCACCCTGGGCTAGAGTGAATCCCTACCTCAAAAAAAAAAAAAAAAAAAAAAAAGAGGGCTGGAGAGATGGCTTAGCGGTTAAGCACTTGCCTGTGAAGCCTAAGGACCCCGGTTCGAGGCTCGGTTCCCCAGGTCCCACGTTAGCCAGATGCACAAGGGGGTGCACGCATCTGGAGTTCGTTTGCAGAGGCTGGAAGCCCTGGCGCGCCCATTCCCTCTCTCTCCCTCTATCTGTCTTTCTCTCTGTGTCTGTCGCTTTCAAGTAAATAAATTTTAAAAAAAATTAAAAAAAAAAGAGGGCTGGAGAGATGGCTTAGCGGTTAAGCGCTTGCCTGTGAAGCCTAAGGACCCTGGTTCGAGGCTTGGTTCCCCAGGTCCCACATTAGCCAGATGCACAAGGGGGTGCACGCGTCTGGAGTTCATTAGCAGAGGCTGGAAGCCCTGGCGCACCCATTTTCTCTTTCCTTCTATCTGTCTTTCTCTCTGTGTTTGTCGCTCTCAAATAAATAAATAAAAAATTAAAATAAAAAAGATAGACTTTATTTATTTGGCTTTTTGGTTTTTCAAGGTAGGGTCTCACTTTAGTCTAGGCTGACTTGGAATTCACTATGTAGGCTCAGAGTGACCTCAAACTCACACTGATCCTCCCACCTCTGCCTACTGAGAGCTGGGGTTAAAGGCATGCGCCCCCACGCCTGGCTGTGAGCACCTTAGAGCACTCAATCAAGTTATTCATGCTCCTCCATTTGTCAATCTTCTTAACTACTGAAAAGAAATAAATAGTAAGGTTTGCTCATTGGCACTTCATTTCCTTTAATCAGGTTATTTTGTCTAAAGGTGCCGCAACTTTAAGATGACTTCTGCCTTGTTCATGCTGGTTCTGCCAGATGGTCATCACTGAGGTTATCATCTCAGCCTTATAAAAAGTGATTTAGTCATTGTGACTTTGTTCTTACAGGAACAGAGAAAATGCCTCACGTCCTAGGAAGAGCTGCTATATACAAATAATGTTGGTATAGTTTGCCTAAGCTGCATATATTCTAGCAGGCATAAATATTGCTTTATATTAAGTTAAAAATAACTCAATGGTTAAGGGTGCTTAATTACGAAATTACTTTGTCTCTAATGTATGTTAAAATCAGGCTGGTTTAGTTCAACAATGATAGGTTTTGCTCTATTATTAAGCTGTGTATAATTAAACCGTCTTAGTCAAAGTTTTACTTAAGTAATTGTCTCATTTCTGGTATCTTAAGTCCATTGCTTATAGATATATTGCATGTTCCCTGCTCTGGGTCACAGCCTCATGTTCACATGATCATCATTGAAGAGAAAGAGTCTTAAACTCTGATATTTTGATTCCTGCTTTTTCAGGGTAAGTGGTTCCTACATAGATATGCAGAATGTTTTCAAACACAGATGCCAAGATTTTATACTGTCTTGTCTTTCTCTAGCATACAATTTCTATTTTAAACTTTTTTGGGGGGCTGGAGAGATGGCTTAGTGTTTAAGCACTTGCCTGTGAAACCTAAGGATCCCGGTTGAGGCTCGATTTCCCAAGACCCACATAAGCCAGATACACAAGGGGGCACACGCTCCTGGAGTTCGTTTGCAGTGTCTTGAGGCCTTGGTGCGCCCATTCTCTCTCTTTCTCTGCCTCTTTCTCTCTGTCACTCTCAAATAAATAAATAAAAATAAACCAAAAAAATTTGAGGGAATTACCAAGGGATATTGTTTACAATCATGGAAGTTGTTAATTATAAAAATTAAAAAACAAATAAAAAATTAAAAAAATTTTTTTGGTTTATTGAAGTAGATTCTCACTCTAGCCCAGGCTGACCTGGAATTCACTATGCAGTCTCAGGGTAGCCTTGAACTCATGGCGATCCTCCTACCTCTGCCTCCCAAGTGTTGGGATTAAAGGTTTGTACCACCACACCTGGTTTCATACAATTTCTAGATCAAATCAATTGATTTAAAGTTGTTGGTAAAATATTGTTTCCAGGCTGCTAACATGTTCTTCCTGTACTTTATAACTGACAAATACTCAAAAGATAAAATGTGTCTGCTTTCTGTGTTCCAGATATAGCTTACACTGTGGCCTGACAACAAAACTTAAATGTTAATCAGAAAGATTTTAAACTTTTGTTTCATTCTCTAACCAAATGTTTTATTAACCAGATAGGTTCTGTACTTCTTTAACTAAATCTGTTTTGCTTATCAGATGTGTACAGTCTCTCTGAGTGATAATAACAGTACATCAAAGTTAAAAGGACTGGGCTGGAGAGATGGCTTAGCGGTTAAGAGCTTGATTGTGAAGCCTAAGGACCCTGGTTCGAGGCTCGGTTCCCCAGGTCCCACGTTAGCCAGATGCACAAGGGGGTGCACGTGTCTGGAGGTCGTTTGCAGTGGCTGGAGACTCTGGCACGCCCATTCTCTCTCTCTCCCTCTATCTGTCTTTCTCTCTGTGTCTGTCACTCTCAAATAAATAAATAAAATTGAACAACAACAAAAAAAAGTTAAAAGGACAACCAATATGTAGGTTCCTGCTCCCACCCAGGTCACAAGGCCACTGGAGATGATGGGACACACACTTGCTAGCTTCTAGCCTCTGGCAAGTGACCTGTCTCCTTGATCAGGGAGGACACTGAGACCCAGAGATGGGCTCCAGGTCAATGTATCTGCAACAGGAGAGTCACAACAAGTGCTTTCAAAGGAAGCTGCATGGTTGGCACAGCCTTGACTTATCCTAGCAGATGACGATGCTGAGAGTCATAGAATGACTCACAGGTCCCTCAGAGTCTCTCCTACAGAGCCATAACTGACTTCTAAAATACAATATGTGGCTAATTTTGGCTGCCTACATGGTCTTAAACACCCAGGAGGAGAATATGACCACAAAACACTACAATATAGACAAAGATTCAGACTCAGGCTCCTCTGTCTGATGCTGGTTTACAATACTAAACTCATGCCTTCTTCTGCCTCTGTCTGGCTCTGATGAGTCAGTCACTGTTAACCATTTTGGGAGGTTATTTTTAATCTTAAAAAAAAAGGTTTTTTTCAAGGCAGGGTCTCACTCTAGCCCAGGCTGACTTGGAATTCAGTAGTCTCAGGGTGGCCTTGAACTCTCAGCAATCCTTCTACCTCTGCCTCCAGAGTGCTGGGATTAAAGGAGTGCGCCACCATGCCCACTAATTTTTGTTTTTAAATTTTTACTTATTTGAGAGTGACAGAGAGAGAGAGAGAGGAAGAGAGAGAGAGAGAGGAAGAAAGAGAGAGAGAAAGAAAGAAAGAGAGAAAGAGAATCTCCAGCCAATGTAAAGGAACTCCAGATGCATGCTCCATTTTGTGCATCTAGCTTACATAGGTACTGGGAAATACGAGCCTCTAATTGGTGTCCTTAGGCTTCACATGCAAGTGCTTAACCACTAAATCATCTCTCCAGCCTCAATTTTTATTAAAAATTTTTTTTTGTTTATCTTATTTATTTATTTGAGCACAACAGACAGAGAGAGAAAGAGGCAGAGAGAGAGAGAGAGAATGGGCACGCCAGGGCTTCCAGCCACTGCAAATGAACTCCAGACGCATTCACCCCCTTGTGCATATGGCTAATGTGGGTCCTGGGGAATTGAGCCTCAAACTGGGGTCCTCAGGCTTTACAGGCAAGCGCTTAACTGCTAAGCCATCTCTCCAGCCCTCAATTCTTATTTTTTATGAAAGGGCAAGAGAGAGAGAGAGAGAGAGAGAGAATTGGCATGCCAGGACCTCCAGCCACTGCAATTGAACTCCAGATACATGTGCCACCTTGTTCACATGCATCACCTTGTGTGTCTGGTTTACATGGGTTCTGGGGACTTGAACCTGGGTCATTAGGCTTCAAAGGTAAATGCCTTAACTGCTAAGCTATCTCATCAGCTTTTTTTTTTTTTTTTTTTTGAGGTAGGGTTTCACTGTAGCCCACAATGTAGTCTCAGGGTGGCCTTGAACTCATGGTGATCCTCCTACCTCTGCCTCCCAAGTGCTGGGATTAAAGGTGTGTGCCACCAACACCAAGCCACTGTTTACCTTTAAACCCAAAAAATCCAGAAATTGTCCTCACTGGTCATATTTACCTGATGGTTATTGATTTATATTGGTCCAATTTCTCCTTGTTATGTCTTACTGCGTTGAAAATGTTTACTCTGTGCTATTTTATGCTAAAAATATGTAACTTGTTTTAATTTTAGATGACTTACACTTACCAAAAAGCCCTAAATCTCAGATAAAACTTGAGACTTTAAAACAATCATAAAGTCGGCAAAGGTTGTGAGGACTTCTAAAGTTGGACCAAATACAATTTACATTATGACATGGTAATGACTGTATGGGGGACAAAATGTATTGATTTAAAAGTTGCCCCATAAAATCAGGCTTAAATCTTAAGCCTCTAATGGATAAAGCCTTACCAAGGAAGAGGTATGTCAGTAGGGACAAATCTTAGAATCCAATCTTAGGGGCTTTGGGGGCAAATCTGAAGCCCAGCCCTAAGGGATAAAAACAATTCAGAGCTGATCTTGCTGGTGCTGGTTGTTTTTGGTGCTGCTTAGATTTATAGAAGTGAGTCACATTCTTCTGCCATTGGCAGTGTTCTCTTAAAATTTGTAACACAAGGGGACCAACATACCACTAGGGAATTGGGCCCATCTCCATCAGCCAAGAGATATAGTATAGATTCATCATACTGGAGTCATAAGGACAGTGTCCTCAACCAACTGTGACATCTGACAGGTCACCAGGGACCTAGAGGGTCCCATCAAGGTCAAGCGCCTGCCCATGACAAGGAGACTCCTTTCCTGTTCTGGTCGTCTGGAAGCTGACTAGTCTCACAGTAAAACCTTGAGGAATCCATAGCTCTGCTTCGGTCACAATCCTGGAAGCTAGATGGTCCATCTGAGGAGTCAACATGGGAAAATGGACATGATGTCCATCAGTCCTACTGGTGTGTGTTGTGTCTGGTTGGAACAATTATCTGCTTCTCTTTTTTAAATGTTTTATTTATTTTATTTTTAAGAGAGAGAGAGAGAGAGAGAGAGAGAAAGGCAGACAGAGAGAGAATGGGTGCACCAGTGCCTCCAGCCACTGCAAATGAGCTCCAGACACATGCACCACCTTGTGCATCTGGCTTACGTGGGTCCTGGGGAATCAAACTTGGGTCCTTAGGCTTTGCAGGCAGATGCCAATAATGATTATCTATGCTTAATGAAGTTCTCTGTTAGAGATAGAGGGCCTGGGGAAAAAATAATAAATAATAAAAAAAGAGATAGAGGGCCAGGGAGAGTAGAATACCACTGCCACCGCCACCACCAACAAAGTACATAAGACATCCAATGGAGGAAATGAGGAGAGCGGGAGGCTGAACAGTGCTGGGAGGAAGGCTTATCATGCTACATAGGGTTGCAGTCTGGGAAGGTCCAATGAGCAGAGATCTGAAGGTGGTAAGGGAACACAGATAGGAGTGTGGCTCTGAGGCAGGCCCTTGTGAAATAAGTGTTTGAGAAATAGCAACAAGGTTAGGGTAGTGGGCCAAGGTGATCCAGCAAGAGAGAAGAAAGAAGGAAGTGAAGTCAAAAGTAGTGAAGGATTTCAAGTTTTATGCTGAACAGCCCTTAGACATTAAAGTTATGGCCATTATAAACATTTTCAATATAGTTTTGAAGTTTTTATTTATGAAGAGACAGGGGCAGTGTGGGCATGTCAGGACCTCTTGCTGCTGTAAACAAACTCCAGACACATGTGCCACTTTGTGCATCTGGATTTAAGTGGGTACTAAGGTATTAGACCCAGGTCAGCAGGCTTTGCCAAGAAAGCACCTTTAACTGCTCAGCCATCTCTCCAGGGCCCATTTTCAATATATTAACCTACTAGTTTCTTTGTTCATGGAATATTCTGATGTCTTATGAGAAACCCTCTCATCAGTTTGCAGTTCTCCAGCAAACACCAGCTGTGTGTTCTTGTTTAATTCAGTTGTCTCTACCCAAAACAGCCTCAGGTCTTGTTATCAAGGGCTGGCACTGCCCCCACCTCAGATACCATTTCCAAGTCCGAGTTGTGATCTATGCTTTAACTAACCACATATAAACTTAAGGTTCCCATACCATCTCCTCAGTTGTGATTAACTTGTTATTGTGGCTCACAGAATTCCAGGTACTCCTTTGTTACAAAGATCTTTGAGGGGACTGAGGAGATGCCTCAGTGGCTAAAGGTACTTGTTTGCAAAGCCTGACAGCTCTGACTTGATTCCCAGTACCACAAACTGTCCAGAGTTTCATTTGCAGTGGCAAGAGGCTCTGGAGTACCCATTCTCTCTCTCTCTCTCTCTCTCTCTCTCTCTCTCCCCTACCCTCTCTCCTTGAAAATAAATGCGAACATCTTTAATCCCAGCACTCGGGAAGCAGAGGTAGGAGAATTGCTGAGAATTCAAGGCCAGCCTGAGAGTACATGGTGAATTTCAGGTCAGCCTGGGCTAGAGTGAAAACCTACCTTGAAAACAAAAACAACAACAAAAAAAAGAATTAATAAATACGATTTAAAAAACATTGATAAGAGATATGTGGTATGAGTATTAGAAGGGTCTCAAGTGCAAGATCTTATCTCAGTGGAATGGCGAGTGAACTGCTCTGTGGGCAGATGGACATACTACTCATCAACCCATAAGATGCCCAAGCTCTGTCCTTTTTGGTTGCTGTGGAGGTTTCATCACACAGGCATGACTGATTAAACCGCTGCATCAACTCGGCCTCAGCGTCTGTTCCCTCCATGCAGTAGAGCTGTGGCGCTGAGTCCTAAGCCTCTAATTACACCTTGATCGTTCAGGTGAACAGCCCTTGTTTAGGAGTCCCCTACCACCAGCCACCTCATTAACCCTTGCTACTCAAAGGATTCCAAAGGAGCTTGTGCAAGGAATCAAAGAGAGATCAAATTATTACTATTATTATTATTTTAATTTTTGAGAAAGAGAGAGAGAGAATGGGTGTGCCAGGACCTTCAGCCTGCTGCGAACAAACTCCAGGCGTGTGCGCCCCCTTGTGGCGCATGTGCAACATTGTGAGCTTGCATTGCTGTGCATCTGGCTACGTGGGACCTGGAGATTTGAACTTGAGTTCTTAAGCTTTGCAGGCAAGTGCCTTAACTGCTAAGCCATCTCTCCAGCCCCAAGTATGTATTTTTATTATGAACCCCAATATCACGTCTTCCTTTCCTGACTTATTAACACTCTGCATATTGTTTTGGTTATTGCTTTGTCTTCCTCACTTTCTCACTTCATGAGAGCAGGTTTTCACATTTTGTTTGGTTTCCTATCACTGTCTCCCTAATGCCAAGAGCGGCACATCACATATGGTTAATACTCAGTAAATGCTGAAAAACTGAAGGAGGAAAGGACACCTACAGTGAGGATCAAAGTGGTGATGGCTTTGTCATCAGGCCTGTCTTAACCTCTGTATCCATAACAATGCCATGCTGAGCCATAGGGCATGAAACCAAAGGGAAAACCAGTAACACTGCTCCTATTGAAAGCAGAGTATAAAACGTTACCCATGGCTGGAAGTTACCAAGCGACCAGAGAGAACTCTTGCCCTCCCCTTATAAAGGTTATAAAGGTATTTATAACCTTAGGGTGGCCCAGGTGAACCAGAGGGCCAGTTGGTTGGTTAGTGCTAGGGACTGTCTTAGGAAGAGATTATCCCTGGCACCAAGTTCCAGGGCCTAAACTTGACCAACACAATGTTTAAATCCCATGAAAGATCTCCCTCCCAGCAGGGCCAGGACTGTTTGTGGGAAAATAGGTCTGGGGCACTAGGCAAGAGATAAGAAGTCAGGTGATCTTTCTAGCAAGTGCAAACTTTCCTGCACCTTTCACCTTCAGGGGTCTAATCACCCTAACTCTACCCCCTTCTCAGACACACCAGGGTCTCCTGTCACTGCAAACCAGTGCCAGATGCTTATCCCACATCTGGCTTTATGTGGGTGCTACAGAAATGGCTCAGTGGTTAAAGGTGATGGCTTGGGCTTCTGAATAAGATGGCAGTATAGTAGCCATGCCAAAGCAACCTTAAGAGGGAAATAAGCTGAGAAAACAGCAAAATGTACTCTTCTACCAAAAAAGTGAAGGTGAATAAGGAATTATCAACCACAGCAGACAAGCAGGAGAGACCCAAAGCTTCTAGCAAGCAGGAAACTAGCCAGAATCCCACCCAGGCGCCAGCGGCCCCCGGGGCCATGTGCTCACCCGGCCTGTCACAGAGCTGCAGGAGTAGAAGCCAGATGAAGGGATTTCCCACTCACATCAGCCTATTTGCAAAGTTAAGAAACCCAAGCGAGAGACAGCAGGGACCAGCTGAGCAGCTGTTGAAGGAGATCACAAACGGGACCAGCTGAGCAGCTCCAAGCACCCTGCACAGCCTCCCTTCCCCCAGCCGCCAGTGCCTGGAACCACCGGAGAAATCACCCACGGCCACACAGCATCCAGCACAGCCTATGAGAACACCGGATCCACCGCCCAAGCAGCCCAGAGGAGCCCACAGCACAACAGAGAGGGACCGAGGTGAGCACTCAACATAGGTGTCATTGGAAGCCTTCCCAAAAGGTAACAGGGCCTACTTGCACAAGGCCAGGTACATAGGCCTGCATTGGAAGTGCTAATCTCACCTTCCATGTCAGGGCAGGTTATGTGTTAGATATGATGGATGTATTCTTGGTAGGCTTTACCATCCTCAAAGAAGCTGTATTTTGGTGTTGACTATTGTTGCCTTTAATGTTTTCTGATTTATAGGACCTTTGTCTTTTTCTTCTGTCATTAGTGGGATCAGAACCTCACTCAGCCCCAGGCTGACCTGGAACCATTTAAGACCAGAAGTGTCAGTCTCCTAGTTGACAAGATTAAAATGGTGGGGTGACACACACTCTTAGGGACTTTGGCTTTATTAGATTATCTGTTTTTTCTTTTCTTTTTTTTTGTTTCTAGGTAGGGTCTTGCTCTAGCTAAGGCTGACCTGGAATTCACTATGTTGTCTCAAGGTGGCCTCAAACTCATGGCAATCCTCCTACCTCTGCCTCTTAAGTGCTGGGATTAAAGGTGTTTGCCACTACACCCAGCAAGATTATCTGTTTGTTTTAATCTCCACTCTTCCATAAATACTCTGTGCAGAGTTTTGATTGAATGTGTCTATTGCTCAGTTGAACTTTAGAACTTTCCAGTAATTTGCTCCACCAGACTACTAGAATACTTGTATAGCAGGCAAACCCAACACCTAGGGTCACTCTGCTGTTGCTCTGGGAGTAATATAAGAGCCATACTTGGGGCTGGAGAGATGGCTTAGCAGTTAAACGCTTGCCTGTGAAGCCTAAGGACCTTGGTTTGAGGCTCAACTACCCAGGACCCACGTTAGCCAGAGGCACAAGGGGGCGCAACGCATCTGGAGTTCGTTTGCAGTGGCTGGAGGCCCTGGCGTGCCCATTCTCTCTCTGTGTCTGTTTGCCTCTTTCTCTCTCTGTCTGTTGCTCTCAAATAAATAAATAAACAATAAAAAAAATTTTAAAAAAGAGCCATACTTGGCACCTTAAACTTCTATCCTGAAGATATATAAAACAGATTTACATGTCTAAGAATACTGCATACTGCAAATAACTAGAAAACCCAAGCATCAAGTTAATTCAAGATGCAAAAATTTCCACATTATAATACAAGAAACAAAAGTATCAGTACAATTCCACCAAAATTATAAATCCATCAGAAATGACCTCCAGTGAGACTGATTTAGATGAAAAGTCTGACAAAGATTTCAAAAAAGTGATTATATCTATGTTCAAAGAAATCAAAGGGATCAAAGATGAAAATAAATTGAAGGAATCCCAAGAGAACACAGGAAACCAACTTAATGAAATAAAGAGGTCAGTACAAGACACGAGTAAGGAAATAGAGATGAAGAGGTACCAATCAGAAATACTAGAAATGCAAAGCAGAGCAAGTCAAATAGAAAACTCTAGAAAGTCTCACCAGTAGAATAGATCAAGCAGAGGACAAAATATCTACACTAGAAGCCAGGTCCCATGTAAGCCAGATGTGCAAGGTAATGCAAGCACGCAAAGTCCCACAGGCACATAAGGTGACATGTCTGGAGTTTGAATAAAGGGGCTGGAGGCTTTGTTTGGTGCACCAATTCTCTTCCTCCCTTTCTATTGCTCTCTTTCTCTCTCTCATAAAGAATAAGCACAAAGAATAAGAAACAAAACAAACCAATTAAAAAATGGGCTATGAAACTAAATAGAGAGTTCTCAAATTAGAAATACAGTTGGCCTATAAACATCTAAAGAATGTTCTACACCCTTAGCCATCAGGGAGATGCAAATTAAAACCACTTTGAGATTCCATCTCACTCCTGTCAGAATGGCTATCATTAAGAAAACAAATGACAATAAATGCTGGTGAGAATGTGGAAAAAGAGGGACCCTTTTACATTGTTGGCGGGAATATAAACTGGTACAGCCATTGTGAAAATCAGTCTGGAGGTTCCTGAGACAGCTAAAAATAGATTTACTATATGACCTAGCTATAGCACTCCTAGGCATATATCCTAAGGACTCACTGCACCACCTTACAGATATGTGCACATCCATGTTTATTGCCGCTATATTCACAATAGCTAGGAAATGGAACCAGCCTAGATGTCTCTCCACTGATGAGTGGATAGTGAAGATGTGGCACATTTATACAACGGAGTTCTATTCAGTGGTAAAGAAAAATGAAATTATGAAATCTGCAGGGAAATGGATGGATCTGGAAAGGATTATACTAAATGAGGTTGTTACCCAGACCCAGAAAGCCAAACACCACATGTGTTGCAGTCTGGTTCGCATTGCTGGTAGAAATCACCCAACCAAGAGCAGCTTCTGGGAAAAAGAGGTTTATTTGGCTTACAGGCTCGAGGGGAAGCTCCACGATGGCAGGGGAAAACGATGGCATGAGCAGAGGGTGGACATCACTCCCTGGCCAATATAAGATGGACCACAGCAACAGGAGGGTGTGCCAAACACTGGCATGGGGAAACTGGCTATAAAGCCCATAAGCCCACCCCCAACAATACACTCCCTCCAGGAGGCATTAATTCCCAAATATTCATCAGCTGGGAACCTAGCATTCAGAACACCTAAGTTTATGGGGGACACCTGAATCAAACCACCACAACATGTTCTCTCTCATATGTGGATCCTACTTAGAAATATTTAGACTTCTTTGTGAGTTGGGATAAAAATCAGTAGCAGAGGTCAGTAAGCTAGAAAGTAAGCTATAGGGAGGAAGGAGAGGAGAGGACTCAAGGGGATGGTATTGTTTATATGTAAGTAGATGAAAAATGGGGGTGAAATGGCCTAAGTGAGGTCAGAGGAAGAGACTGAGTAAAGGAATGGGGGGGAGGATTAATCAAAATTTAAGAGGGTATGAAAAATCACATGGAAACCTACTTTTTTGGACACTGGCACACCCAGAAACATAGATTGTTATTAGAATAATTTCAATGCAAAGGATGGGATACTTTCCAGTGAGTTGTTGGCCAGGGAGGTCCTTGATGCCCCCAAAGCATTACAGGCTAAGGCTCTTGGTTTCTCACCAGGTATAGATGGTAAGAGCCTACTGCTGAAGACTCCACATGCTTGGGCTGCAAGGTCACTGAGAAATCTTGCTGGAGCTGAGCTGAAAGTCTCCTCCTTGTAGACCAGCTGACAGAAAGCTGGAAAAGTTATGCTGCATGCAGCCCTATGGGAGAGAGAAGTCATCAGTGGAGATAAGCAACAGTAGACACTGCAAGCCTTAAGTTTGACCAGCTAGGTCAAATGAACCAATGGATGCAATAGTGACATGTTTGTTATGGGGGAAGCCAACAGCTCACTAATTGGACTGGAGGCTGGCTCCATGGCAGGGAATATATTCCTGGTACTGAAAACCTACGACAAGGGAGGTCATGAACCCTAGGGGTGTAATGCCTGCTGGTGTCTGGCTAAATGCATTTATTATGCTCACCAAACTGCCCAGTAAGCACCTAACATTCATACTCATATATGAGTGCTACTCTCACTTTTGGGTTAGAGAAGCTTCTCTTTTCAGATGGCGGTGACCTCTGGGATGACTCAAAAGGGAACATAGTGCTTAGAAAAAGTGACAGAGGGCTGGAGAAATGGCTTAGAGGTTAAGCACGCAGGTCTGTCTGATCTACGGCGGAGCCACCAAAACTGTCGGCTAAATTCAGCTTTTCCCTCTTTCCAAGGTATTTCAGACGTTTCACAGCAGTGATAAAGGGCGGGGAGCCAGGCATAGTGTCCCACGCCTCTAATCCCAGCTCTCAGGAGAAGATACTCCATTCAGTTTAAAGCCAGCCTCTTGCCTCAAAAATAATTCAAACAGGAAAAATAACTGTAGGAAAATTTAAATTTATCAGAGCTTATGTGGGAATAATTAATAATTAAAAAAAAATACCCGCCGGTAACTGGAAATTGGGCAGCTCTCAAAACCAGAACCGAGGGCTGGAAAATGGCTTAGCAGTTAGGGCATTTATTTGCCTGCGAAGCCAAAGGACTCAGGTTCGATTCCCCAGGACCCACATAAGCCAGATGCACAAGGGCCATATGCATCTGGAGTTCGTTTGCAGTGGCTAGAGGCCCTGGCGTGCCCATTCTCTCTTTCTGTTTGCAAATAGATAAATAAATAAATACAAAAAATAAAACAAGATAAACTAGAACCGATTCTGAGAAATGTAGAGCTGCACTATGGTCAAGTAGTATGCACCGAGCAAAAAAGGGAAAGGAAGGAGGCCAAACGAAGTGGCCCTAGGATTGAAAGCATGTCCACTCGGGCCAGGACTTTGCGTCCTCGGGGGTGGTTTCAGCAGGAGTGACTCCTGCAGGGTTTGATTTGGGGTCCCTCACTCCCAGCCCCGGGGACCGGCGTCCCCCTAATTGCTAAGGCTCCAGGTCGCCCTACTCCTCCTCTCGAGCTGCGCAAACAGCCCTGGGCGGACGAGCTCGTAAGGGCTCAGGGGCTGTGGCGTGGGCGACCGCGTCGGCCCGTCAGAGTTTCTCCAGGTCCCTCCGGGCAATGCCCTGGTGCAGCGAGAAGAACCAGCCCAGAGCGGTGCGGGACTTCGGAGCGAGCGAGCGGCCATGGGTCGGCGGCCCCTCCTGTCAGCCCCGGAAGACGACGACGAGGCCGCTCGGCCGAAGCCGCCCGAAGCCGAGGCCGCTCGGCCGAAGCCGCCCGAAGCCGAGGCCGCTCGGCCGAAGCCGCCCGAAGCCGAGGCCGCTCGGCCGAAGCCGCCCGAAGCCGAGGCCGCTCGGCCGAAGCCGCCCGAAGCCGAGGCCGCTCGGCCGAAGCCGCCCGAAGCCGAGGCCGCTCGGCCGAAGCCGCCCGAAGCCGAGGCCGCTCGGCCGAAGCCGCCCGAAGCCGAGGCCGAGCGGAGGCCCGGGCGCGCGTGGGCGTGGGCGTGGGCGTGGCCCGCGAGCGGCCCCGAGGGACCTCGGCGCTCAGGCCCCGGCGACCGCCGCCCGGACGAAGGCGGTTGCTGCGCCCGGTACTGGAGTCGCCGCCCGAGGCGCAGGCGCACTGGACTCAGCCCGCCCGGGGCCTGCGCTCGCCGTGAGCTCGTCATGGCGACCGAGCCGAGGCCTTTCCGCCTGGTAGTGTTCGGCGCCTCTGGCTTCACCGGTCAGTTCGTGACCGAGGAGGTGGCCCGGGAGCAGTTGGCCTCCGGGCTGTCATGGGCCGTGGCGGGCCGCTCCCGGGAGAAGCTGCAGCAGGTGCTGGAGAGAGCCGCCCTGAAGCTGGGTAAGGCGGCCGGGGCGGGCCGGGCGGCGGGGCGCTCGAAGGAGCGTCTTCCCGGGATGCGCCCGCAGGTCGCGAGCCGGGCCGAGGATGCTCCCGCGTCCTGTCGCGGCCTCCCTTCGCTCCGTAATGAAAGGCAGGAAGGGAGAAATCGGCGAGGTCCTTTCCCCCAGCACTTCGGAATGTCGCCCTCACGGGAGCCCGCTGTGGGTCCAAATGGTCCAGAACTTCGCCGCTCCGCTGCTCGTGCTGCAGCGGGCCGGTCGCCTGCGGAGGGAAACTGGATATTGGAGATCGATTCGACTCTTCGTTTCCCTTGTGTCTGAGGGCAAGAAAGCAAGCTTAGGCGTTTTACTGTTAAGATTATACTGCATGTGTGTATCATGTATGTATGCATGATGGATGGATGGATGGATGATGTATCTATATATGTATGATGTATGGATATATGATGTATGGCTGGATGTACGATGGATGTAGTTGTTTTGGTGCTGAGGGTTAAACCCAGGGCTTTTGTAAATGCTAACCCTACACTCCTCCTGAGTTGAGCTACACTGTTAGCCCTAGTTTACTTGTTTTGTGTGTGTGTGCTTTTCTTTATATATATATATGTATGTATATATATACATGTGTGTGTGTGTGTGTGTGTGTGTGTGTGTATATATATATATTTCATTTTTTGTTTATCTTTATTTAGTTATTTGAGAGGGACAGACAGGAGAGAGAGAGAGAGAATGGGCACACCAGGGCCTTCAGCCACTGCAAATGAACTCCAGATGCGTGCACCCCTTGTGCATCTGGCTAATGTGGGTCCTGGGGAATCGAGCCTTGAACTGGGGCCCTTAGGCTTCACAGGTAAGTACTTAACAGCTAAGCTATCTCTCCAGCCCTCTAATATATTTTTACTTGTAAGGTTTCTCCACTAGTCGTTTTTTTTTTTTTTTTTTTTTTTGAGACAGTGTAGGCTGACTGGAACTAGTCCAGATCTAGTTATTTATTATTCACTGAAAGTTTTTTTTATTGTTGTTCCTGGTTTGGATATTTTCTTATTCTTTTTTTCCCCCACATATTTTTGTTTACTGGTTGGTCAGTTAGTTTTGAGGTGTAGGGTCTACATATGTGGTCCAGGCTGGCCTTAATTTTTTTAAAAAATCTTTTTCTTATTGACAATTTCCATAATTATAGACAATAAACCATGATAATTTCTCCCTCCCCCACTTTCTCCTTCACAGATCCACCCTCCGTCATATCTCCTCCCCCCTCTCAATTAGTCTTTCTTTTATTTTGATGTCAGCATCTTTTCCTCCTATTATGAGGGTCCTGTATAGGTAGTACCAGGCACACTGCAAGGTCAAGGACATCCAGGCCATTTTGTGTCTGGAAGAATGCATTGTAAGCAGTCCTACCCTTCCTTTGGTTCTTACATTCTTCCCACTGCCTCTTCTGCAATAGACCCTGAGCCTTGGAAGGTGTGATAGAGATGTCTCAATGCTGAACACTCCTCTGTCTCAGTACTTTGATTATTTTCTTATTTTTTCCTTTTGTTTTCTTTTTCTTTTTTCAAGGTAGGTTCTTATTAGCTCAGGCTGACCTGGAATTCACTATGTAGTCTCAGGCTGGCCTCAAACTCATGGCAATCCTCTGTCTCCCAAGTGCTGAGATTAAAGGTGTGTGCCACTACGCCTGGCAATTTTCTTATTCTTTCAATGTTCATTCAACATAAATTTGAGTAGTTTTCCATGCTAGGTCCTGTCCTAAGTGTTATAGATACATTTGAGAAGAGAAAGGTACACTCAAACCCTGCCTTCCTGGTAGGGGGAGGCACCTAATTTAGAACTCTTGTAGCTTTAAAGTTTGGCAATTAGATCCCCTCTCTAGGCTAGACTGTGATATGGACCAATCACGTTTGTTAGTGCTACATGCTTTCAGTTTAATCTTAGAGTTCCACACAGAGTCCTGCTTGGAGTAGAAATACAGAATATTGTTTGTGGTTTTGTATAGAAGATAATATGCAGGTTAGACTCCTACAACTCTTTTAAAAAAATTAGTCATTTATTTGAGACAGAGAGAAAGGAGAAGAAAGAAAGAAAGAGGGAGAGAAATAGAGAAAGGAGAAAGAAGAAGGAAAGAAAGAAAGAGAGAAAAAAGAGAAAGAATGATAGATGCATGTGCTACCTTTTGTATCTGGCTTACATGGGCACTGGGAAATCAAGGCTGGGTCCTTAGGCTTTGTAGGCAAGCACCTTAAACTCTAAGCCATCTCTCCAGCCCACCTATAACTCTTTGTTTTTATTTATCTGAGAGAGAATGAGAGAGAGAAAGATACAGAAATAGGTAGGTAGAGAGAGAGAGAATGAGCCTGCCAGGGCCTCCAGCCACTGCAAATGAACTCCAGATGTGTGCACCCCCTTGTGCATCTTGCTTATGTGGGTCCTGGGGAGTCGAACCTGAGTCCTTTGGCTTTGCAGGCAAGTGCCTTAACCGATAAGCCATCTTTCCAGCCTCCACCTACAACTCTTAATGCTGTCATTGCCAACAATATCAGTGAATATTATTCCAGTTTTTTCTTGCCTGCTCAATGAGGCTTTACAGACGCAGTCTACTTACCTACCATTTATATTGTCAAAATCTGGTTACTGTGGGTGATGCAACTTGACCGGTGGTAACCTGTGTCAATCTGTTTTGTTAATCATTCCAGTTCTTTCCGTAAAAGCTTGGGTGATTTTATATAGATTGGATTACTTAAAAGTGATTGACTTCACATGGTGTTGATGTTGACAATATCCTATAACCCACTATAATTGGATCATATGTAATTGTTTAGTAAATGGTGAGGAATAATTGTAGTATTTCTTGAAAGAGGAATTTAAAAAGTGACTCAGTGTCTAAAGTAGATGGTGAAATTTTCACATTACCCAGATTTATATTATTGCTTGTGTTAAGTGCATTTAAAAAAAGATGGGCAGGGCTGGAGAGATGGATCAGCAGTTAAGTTGCTTGCCTGCAAAGCCTAACGACCTGAGTTCAATTCCCCAGTACCCGTGGAGTGCCAGATGCACTAAATGGTGCATGTGTCTGGCGTCCATTTATGGTAGTGGGAGGCCCTGGCACACCCATACACTCTGTGTCTGTCTTTTTGTGTGTGTCTCTCTCTCAAATAAATTAAAAAAAAAAAGATGGGTGGTAGTATTTGTAACCTTTAGTAGCAATTCAATTTCTTTGTGTTTTTCATTACCTGATTTGAAACAATTGTATTTTTAGTTTTAGAGTGTTAGTTTTCAGTCTTTTAGTGCATTTAATATATTTATTTCTAATGATTACTATAAAAAGAAGGTCTGGACAATCTAATATTGCATCAGGATTTGCTTTAAGGATTTTTTTTTAATTTTAGGAAGACCATCATTATCATCTGAAGTTGGAATAATACTTTGTGATATCACTAATCCAGCCTCACTTGATGAAATGGCTAAACAGACAACACTTGTCCTCAATTGCGTAGGACCTGTAAGTAATCAACCTTCCTTTGTTTTAGAACAAACAGTCCATTCACTTCTAGCAAAAGCTGGTATTTTATATTTCAGAGGAACATAAGGGCAGAAAATAGAAGAATGGGTTGAAGGTCTTAACCCTATATGGGGAGTATTTTCTTGTGAGAAACGTTTTATGCCACCAAAGTCTCTCAGAGAGGAGGTGATGAGCTTTCAGTGATAATGTATTGGGAGGGTGTGTGCTGGTTTGCTCATTGGTCATAGCTATGAAGGTCAGACTCCCCATACCCCCTACCCCATTTATTAGTTATTTTTTGTTTTATTTTATTGGTTTTACAAGATAGGGTCTCACTTTAGCCCAGGCTGACCTGGTCTTTATTATGTAGTCTCAGGCTGGTCTTGAACTCACAGTAATCCTCCTACCTCTGCCTCCCAAGTGCTGGGATTCAAGGTGTGCACTACCATGCCCAGCACCCCGCCCCATTAAAAAATATTTATTTATTTATATATATATATTTGAGAAAGAGGCAGAGAGAGGGAAAGAATGGGTGCACCAGGGGCTCCAGCTACTGCAAACAAACTCCAGATGCATGTTCCACCTTTTGCATTTGGCTTTACATGGGTACTGGGGAATCAAACTCAGGTCCTTAAGTTTTGCAGGCAAGTGCCTTAACCACTGAGCAATTTCTCCAGCCCACCACCCATTTTTAAACTATAAAAATATTTGCATTGCTGGGCATGGTGGTGCACACCTTTAATCCCAGCACTCAGGAGGCAGAGGTAGGAGGACTGTCGTGAGTTTGAGGCCACCCTGAGACTACATACTGAATTCTAGGTCAGCTTGAGCTAGAATGAGACCCTGCCTTAAAGAAACAAAAATAGGGCTGGAGAGATGGCTTAGTGGTTAAGTGCTTACCTGTGAAACCTAAGGACCCTGATTCAAGGTTCGATTCCCCAGGACCCATGTTAGCCAGATGCACAAGGGGGCGCACGTGTCTGGAGTTCATTTGCAGTGGCTGGTGCACCCATTCTGTCTGTCTCTTTCTCTCTCTCTCTCTTTGCCTGCCTCTTTCTCTCTCTGTCACTCTCAAATAATTTTTAAAAACCAAAAACAAATAAATAAATAAAATTTGTATCTGTAACCCAATTTATTTAGTATTCTTGTATTATTACATAAATAAAGGCCATACAAAAGGTAGAAACTAAGACAGGATTTGCTTATTTAATCATTCATTTATTGAATGCTTATTCTTTTTATTTATTTATTTTTATTAACAACTTCTATGATTATAAATAATATCCCATGGTAATGCCCTCCCTCCCCCCACTTTCCCCTTTGAAACTCCATTCTCCATCATATCCCCTCCTCCTCTCAATCAGTCTCTCTTTTGTTCTGATGTCATGATTGTTTCCTCCTATTATGATGGTCTTGTGTAGGTAGTATCAGGCACTGTGAGGTCATGGATATCCAGACCATTTTGTGTCTGAAGGAGCACATTGTAAGGAGTTCTAGCCTTCCTTTGGCTCTTACATTCTTTCTGCCACCTTTTCCGCAATGGACCCTGAGCCTTGGAAGGTGTAATAGAGATATTGCAGTACTGAGCACTTCTGTCACTTCTTCCCAGCACCATGGTGCCTTCTGAGTCATCCCAAGGTCACTGCCATCTGAAAAGAGAAGGTTCTCTACCAAAAGTGAGAGCACAAAGTAGCGCATATATCTGGAGTTTGTGGGGGCTGCAGGCCCCGGCGCACCCATTCTCTCTCTCTCCTCTTTTTCTCAAATAAATAATTTTTTGTTGTTGTAGTTTTGTTTTAGATTTTGAGATAGGGTCTCACTTTAGCCCAGGCTGACCTGGAATTCACTATGTAGTCTCAGGGTGATCTTGAACTGATAGTGATCCTCCTACCTACCTCTGCTTCCAGAGTGCTGGGATTAAAGGCGTGCACCACCACACCCAGCTCAAATAAGTAATTAAAAGAAATTTTTTTTTTTTTTAAGAAATTGACATTTGAGCAGAAACTAGAATGAAGGGAGAGAGTTAAGTCATATAATTATGTAAGGAGAACTTGTTCCAAGGACTGTAAGTACAAAGGTCCTGAGAGATGAGATTATGCTTGTCAGAATGAAGAAGATAAGGGAAGATAGTGAGGCTGTATGTGGGAGCAGGACAGAGAGGTAGACGATATACTGGAGATGTATTCAGGAGTTAGGTCATGTTAGAGTCTTACAGGCCATGGCCAAGATTTGGAGTTTCTTTTAATATGACCAGGAGTCATTTAGTGGTTGAAAGCAAGGTGTGATCTGATTGAATTTCTAAGTTCTTTAACTTCTGATGGGAAAAGTAGACAAGGGACCAAGAGTAGAATGGCCAAAGCCACTCAGGCTCTAGGGTAGTATTATCAGAAGAGGTTAAAAGTAGTTGGGTAAACTGAGTATGGTGGTTTATGCCTGCAGTCACAGCATTCTGAAGGCTGAGACAGGAGAATCTCAAGTTTGAGGCCAGTCAGGTTACATAGAAGGGCTCTGTCTCAAGAAAACAGAAAAAAAGGGCTGGAGAGATGGCTTAGTCGTTAAGGCACTTTTCTGTGAAGCCTAAGGACCCACATAGGTAAGCCAGATATACAAGGTGGCACATACATCTGGAGTTTGTATTGTCTAGAGGCCCTGGTGTGCTCATTCTCCCCTCCAATAAACAATAAATAAAATATTTATTTATTTATTTTTGGTTTTTTGAGTTAGGATCTTCTCTAGCCCTAGCTGACCTAGAATTCACTATAGAGTCTCAGGGTGGCCTTGAACTCGTGGTGATCCTCCTACCTCTGCCTCCTTAGTGCTGGGATTAAAGGTATGCACCACCATGCCCAGCAAAATATTTTTTTAAAAAAAGAAGCTGTTGGGTTCAGGGTGTGTGTGTGTGCATGCAGACACACAAACATACATAAAATGTACATACATACATACTTTTTTGTTTGAGACAAGATCTCTTCAATTAGCCTTGGCCAAGTGGAATTCACTATGGAGATCAGGCTGGTCTTGAACTTGTAGCAATCCTCCTGCCTCTGCCTCCCAAGTGCTGAGATTACAGGTATAGCTCATAGTAGCACTCTTGCTACACATGAATGAGATGGCTTCCAGACTTCTGGCTTCTTACAAGATTATTGTTAATGGTACTTACTGATCAAAAGAAGCCATCACAATTGGCAAGATATTTGGAAACTAAGCTTCTAGAATAAAAATTTCAAAACTGCTGGGCATGGTTAGCACCCACCTTAAATTCAAGCACTCAGTAGGTTAGAACATAGAGCTTGGAGAACAGGATTGAATTTTTTTTTTTAAATGAGAGAGAATTGGCATGCCAGGGTCTCCAGCCACTGGAATTGAACTCCAGATGTGTGCATCCCCTTGTGTGCATGTGCGACTTTGCATGCTTGCATCACTATGCATCTGGCTTACATGGGACCTGGAGAGTTGCACATGAGTCCTTAGGCTTCACAGGCAAGCTCCTTAACCTCTAAGCATCTCTCTTCAGTCCCAGGATTGCAATTTTTTTTTTTTTTTTTTTTTTTAGTTTTTTAGAGGTAGGGTCTCACTCTGGCTCAGGCTGACCTGGAATTCACTATGGAGTCTCAGGGTGGCCTCGAACTCACGGTGATCCTCCTACCTCTGCCCTCCTGAGTGCTGAGATTAAAGGCATATACCACCACGCCCGGCCCAGGATTGCAATTTTGATCTCTAAGTTAAGTGACTTCCCAGGGAAGAAATATCTGGTCTGAAATCAAGGATTGTGATTCTGACTTTCCCAATTTATATAAATGCAGGGGACTAAATTAACAACAACAACAAAAAAAACTTTTTTTGTTGTTGTTTTGTTTTTCAAGGTCAGTTTTCACTCTAGCTCAGGCTGGCCTCAAACTTGGGGCAATCCTACCTCTGCCTCCTGAATGCTGAGATTCAAGGTGTGTGCTCCTACCTCTGCCTCCCGAGTGCTGGGATTAAAGGTGTGTGCCTCTACGCTCAGCTAAAGAAAAATCTTAACAGCATAATAAAGTTGGGATAAGTTAGTGGGAACTTTTAACTTCAGGCTATGCAGTGGAGAAGTAGGCAAGGTATGACAAAAATAGCATAAGGAATAGACAGGTTGTGGCAAATAGAAAAATGTATAGTCTTTCCATATGGAGCCTCGATTTTTAACTATTAATGCTTTGCTGTAGCTTGCCAGTACTTGTGGATTAACCAACCAGTTGGCCTAAGGACCGTGATTCACTAGCTGAGACATGTGAAATGGCCCTAAAGCTGTAACAGCCAGGAGTTAGTCAGACAATGTAGAATAGAGGGAGGGTGTTTCAGGTAGTGGGAGCAAACCACTGCATATGAAAGTGCAGTTTATTAGAAAATTACAGTGTTTAAACTGCTGGAATGAGGGAATTAAGGGGCTGTGGTGTGACATGATGCTTGAGAACGTTGTGAAAATATGAGAAGTTTAACACTGGAGAGCTAGTGAAAGATTTTGAGTAGATATAGCAGTGGTACAAAAGGAAAAGTGGCATCAATTTTTTCATGCTAAAACAACAGTTTAGTATTTTGTTGAAAATGGGGCTACATTGGCTGTTGTGAGACCAGTTGGGTTATTTGTAGAAAACACCTACCTGGGGGTGTACTAGATTAGAGCATAGAGCTTTGAGAACAGGATTGCACTTTTGACCTCTAAGCTTCTCAGGGAAGAAATGTCTGCTCTGAAATCAAGAATTGTGATTCTGATTTCTCAAGTGTGACAGGTGATAAAAGTATGGGCCAAATTTCTGATGTAGAAAGGGAGGCGACTGACTTGACATATTTTGTTTTTGCAAGGTAGGGTCTCACTCTAGCCCAGACTGACCTGGAATTCACTATGTAGTCCCAGGGTAGCCTCAAACTCATGGAAATCCTCCTACCTCTGCCTCCTGAGTGCTGGGATTAAAGGCATGTGCCAACACACCCAGCTGATTTGGCATACTTTTTAGGGGACAGATTTGATAAAACTTGCTGATTTCCATGTAGTCAAGGCCAAGTGGTTAAGGCAATGGACCAGAAAACTTGCTTTCACAGGGAATAGTTTGAGAGATAGCCTCTAGATTTCTAACCTGAGATTGTGTGCAGGATGATAGTGTTAATGACAGAAAAAGTGTAAGGCCAGTGTGTGTGCCTGCTTTGTGCCAGGCTGTCTGTGTTCTCTAACTTCTCATGAGACCAGCTCAGTGAGGGAGACGCTATTATGATTCCCAGTGTTTGGATGAAGAGATTGCAGAGCAGATAGGCAAAGTGACTTGACCAGGGTACCTAGCTAATGAGTACAGAGCTTGGATTAAAATCTAATCTGGTTTTGAAGTTCGTGTTCTATGTTATACAGCCATTTGCACAGTTTTGTCTCTGTCTTCCCTTGTTGAGTATAGAAGAAAAAATGTTGGGAGAGGGCCTCAGGCAGTCTGAAGTAGAGTTTCTCTCTAGTCTTAAAATATGCTAGGAAGGGGAAGAGGAGAAACCAGTTTAGACAGAAAGGTAATGGATCTGGAGGTGACTCATTGAAGCCGAGGTCTCTAGGTCTCTGAGCATATGGGAGAATTATTTTAAAGATATGAACATACCCTGAGGGTTATCCCAGATGATATATTGAGTACAGAAAGAAAATAGAGCTTTGACTTCTTTTTTAATCTCAAACTTCTATTTTTGTATATTTAAAAAAAATATTTTAAGGGCTTTTCTATTTCCAGAAAGCCTTTCTTGTCTTCCTTCTCTTAAATTGTATCTATAGTATATAATAATATAATCCCTCTAAACCTTACCATCTGATCTGTGGATTTATCTTTTTTAAATTATTTTTCATTTTTTGAGGTAGGGTCTTACTCTAGGTCAGGCTGACCTGGAATTCACTGTGTGGTCTCACAGTGGCCTCAAAATCACAGCAGTGCTGGGATTAAAGTGCCCCACCATGCCCAGTTTATGATCTGTGGATTTCAGCTCTTTGAATTTATAAGATGAGAACTTGGTAGCCACTGACTCAGTGGAAGTTTTGTGTGACCATGACAGTCTGGAACCCTGACTTCTTGGTTGAAGCCTAACCAAGAGCCTCAAGAGGCACCGGCATTTTCAGACACCCTAATTTCCCTTATATTGATGCTTTGGCAGAGAACCCTAACCTATAGCATATTGGTGCATTGGCTGGAAAATCAGAGGTCAGTCCACATTCAGATGGTCCTATGCCAGCCTAAGTTCATATACCTGGACCTTTAATCTACATGGCCTAAAAGTTTACAAGCCCTAAAGAATCCCAGTTTGCTCAGTAGTCACTTCTCCGTGACTCCTCTTGTTTATACTCTTTCTCCCCAACATCTTTATCTAAGACTGTTCCCATACTATGTCAGTGCATTTTTGGGGTCCCTTAAATAGATCCACTGGAGAGGTTTCCCAGCTGCTATCATACCTGATGACCCCACTTGACTCAAGGAAGCCAGATCAGTCGTCACCCCACTCTCTTAATACCAGGTTGAGTCACTTCAGAATGAGTTAACAGGGCAGTTTAGCAAGGACAGGGTACTAAAGTAAAAGTGAGGAATGTCCTTGAGGGTGTCCTTGTAGTCTTTCAGTTTGCAAGATATCAGAGAAGGGTCGGGCTTATCTTTGTCTCTTGCTGCTAAAGGAATTCCTTAGGTCTAGTTTGCCTTAAACTCAACCCAAGTCTCTCCCTAAAAAGGAGTTCTCCTTTTCTGGAGGATTAAGATTTCTGGAAGGATTCAGGCTGATCTCCTATGTAGAAACCTGACAGCATCAGGGCTGGTTAGCTCAGTTCACATTAAGAACCTAGAAAAGACCCCAGTCTGGGTCTCTTGATGGGCTTTTCCATTTTCAAAAATGCCCTCTTGCCTCTTTGAGCAAGAGCTTTGCCTGCCTTCCTTCTCTTAAGTTCTATCCATAATTTAATAAAATATCTCTAATCTTAATATATATATACATACATACATATATATATATACACATACATACATATATCTTTTGGATCTAACCCAAGTGAATTACTTATATAAAACTTTCCATTTTGGGCTGGAGAGATGGCTTAGTGGTTAAGCGCTTGCCTGTGAAGCCTAAGGATCCCGGTTCAAGGCTCGACTCCCCAGGACCCACGTTAGCCAGATGCACAAGGTGGCGCATGCATCTGGAGTTAGTTTGCAGTGGCTGGAGGCCCTGGCGCACCCATTCTCTCTCTCTGTCTGTCTCTGCCTCTTTCTCTCTCTATCACTCTCAAATAAATAAAAATAAGCAAAAAAAAATTTTTTAAAAGAAACTTTCCATTTTGTCCTCAGAGGTAAGCATAGATGTGATTCCATTGTGCCTTTATTTATGAACAGTGAGAAGTAGTATAGTATGCTCATCCTATTCTCTCACTTTATCTTAGGCTAACTTATTAAAATATCTGTTGTTTTTTTTCAAGGTAGGGTCTCACTCTAGCTCTGGCTGACCTGGAATTAACTCTGTATTCTCAGCAATCTCTGTATTCACAGCAATCCTTCTACCTCTGCCTCCCGAGTGCTGGCATTAGAGGCATGCGTCACCACACCCAGCGGTTTTCTTTTTAATTGTTTGTAAGCAGAGAGAGAGAGAGAGAGAGGGAGAGAGAGAGACAGACAGACAGGCAGACTGAGAGACTGAGAATGGCTGGCTGGCTGGATGAATGAGAGAGAATGGGTATTTCAGGGCTTCTTGCCACTGCAAATAAACTCTAGATTCATGTGCCACTTTGTGCATCTGACTTTACTTATGTGGTCACTGGGAAATTGAACATCAGGCTTTGCAACCAAGTGCCTTTAACTGCTGAGCCATCTCTCCATCCTATAACATTTAAAAAAAATTTTTATTAGCATTTTCCATGATCTACAACATTTTTTATTTCATAATCAGGACTGTACTTCCAAGATTAAATAGCATGTGGTTCAATTAAACTTGTCAAGTAAGAATAACCTGTTGGTTTCCTTTATTCCTCAGTATCGTTTTTATGGAGAACCTGTAGTAAAAGCATGTATTGAGAATAATACAAGCTGCATTGACATCTGTGGGGAGCCTCAGGTATGTAAAAGAAAAAGAAGAGAATAGAGTTAACCATATGTGATGCTCTTGTGTTTTGAGATGGAAGCATGTTTAGAGATACTTTGAAGTTGAAGACTCCTTTCTAGTACTTACAGATGATCTTCCCATGGTATTCTGTTCACAGCTTGAAGGAGAGAGCCGATGGTATTGAAGTTCCTTCTTCACCACACGCTTAGTCATGTCCTTTGTGTATGAAATGTGCTTGTCTTTCTCATTACTAAATGCTATATGCTGAGTTACTTAAAATGGTTGTGGGTACTTCCAGAATCTCTTAACCCTTTTCAATATGAATTCCTTTTTGAAAACTAGGTTCCTTTGCAACATCACAGAAAAATATATATAACCTTAATCTAAAGTAAGAAGTTGGGAGCCGGGCGTGGTGGCGCACGCCTTTAATCCCAGCACTCGGGAGGCAGAGGTAGGAGGATTGCCATGAGTTCAAGGCCACCCTGAGATGATAGAGTTAATTCCAGGTCAGCCTGGACCAGAGTGAGACCCTACCTTGAAAAACCAAAATAAAAAAAAAATAAAGTAAGAAGTTGGATGGTTAGCTCAGTAAAGACTACATGCTTAACATTCATGAAGAACTGGGCCTAATCCTACTCCTGGCATTGGAATTTTTCTGTAACAATCTATGGCTTCTGGGACAGCATTATATACCCCCACAAGGTGCCTTTGCCCAAACTCACTCACTCTCTCTCTCTCTCTTTTTTCATACAAGCCCAATGGACTGGCCTTTCTTTTTTTTTAATGCAAGGAAGTGAAAGTGAGAGAGGTGGGGAGAGAACTGGCACACCAGGGCCTCCAACCACTGTAATTAACTCCAGACATGCGTGCCACCTTGTGCACATGTATAATGTTGTATACTTCTGTCACTTTGCACATCTGGATTACACAGTCCTTAGGCTTCTCAGGCAAGCATTTTAACCACTAAGCCATCTCTTCAGCCTTTTTTTTTTTTTTTTTTTTTTTTTTTTTTTTTTTTTTGAGGTAGGTGCTTGCTCTAGCCCAGGCTGACCCAGAATTCACTAAGTAGTCTCAGGGTGGTCCCAAACTTATGGTGATCCTTCTGCCTCTGCCTCCCAAGTGCTGGGGTTAAAGATGTGCAACACCATACCAGGCTCTCTTTTTGTTTTTGTTTCTTTGAGGTAGGGTTTCACCCTAGTCCAGGCTGACCTGGAATTCACTATGTAGTCTTAGGGTAGCCTTGAATTCACAGTGATCCCCTACTTCTGCCTCCCAAGTGCTGGGATTAAAAGCATGTGCCCCCACACCTGGCTCAAACTCTCTTTTTAAAAATTATATATTTGGGGGCGGGAGAGGTGGCTTAGAGGTTAAAGTGCTTGACTGCAAAGCTGAAGGACCCAGGTT
This sequence comes from Jaculus jaculus, assembly GCF_020740685.1. Taxonomy (NCBI): domain Eukaryota; kingdom Metazoa; phylum Chordata; class Mammalia; order Rodentia; family Dipodidae; genus Jaculus; species Jaculus jaculus. The sequence goes on from NC_059102.1 coordinate 323,891,427, forward strand.
TGATTCTCCAGGACCCACATAAGGCAGACTCATAAGATGCACCACCTTGCAGTGGCTAGAGGCCCTGGCATGCCCATTCATTCTCATTCTCTCTTTCTCTCAAATAAGTATATATTTTTAAAATTCTTTATTCTAGGGAGTCACAGTAGCCAAGGAATAAAAGTATTAGACAAAAAATTATGTACTTTTTAATTAGCTGACAAAGGAGTAGGCTTCCACATGGCTTATGCATAACATCTTTCCTATTGGTTAACCCTCTTTTTACCTCCCCATTCCTCCCCTGCCCCTGACCTCTTTTAGACCTTCACTGCAACCTCACTCCTTGTTGCAAAACAGGGCAGGAGGCAGAGATAATCCTGACAACCCTACCTGCCCCTCTGTCATTTTCCTTGACTGTGATAAGTGTAGTGAGACTTTGTATATAGGCATAAAGTGTGTGTAGGAGCTGTGTTTTGCCCTAGCATGCATGAGGCCTTGGGTTCTATCCCCAGTGCCTCAAGAAAAGACCAAGATAAACAAAACTACACAAAGACTTCCCTAAACCCCAATAAATGTCTAGAATATATGGAGAACCACTATGACTCACTAATGGAAACACAGATAACTCCGTTTAAAGATGGATAGTAAAAAGAAGAGACAAAAAAATAGAAAGATAGGGTTTGGAATTTGAGGTAGGAGTATTGAAAGTTCAGTGCCTCTCTGGGCTACAGAGTAAAATTAAGGCCAGCTTGGACAACTTACTGAGTCCTTGTGTCAAAATGAAAACAGTAAAACAAGGGCCTGGGATAATACCTGCAGTGTAGAGCATTTGCCTGAAATGTGTGAGGTTTTAGGTTCAATCTCTAGTATTGCAAAACATAAGACTTTGCTTATTGATAATGTATCAGTATCTGTTTATTACATAACAAATGTCAAGATGTTAATAGGAGAAACTGGGTTTTAAGTACATGGGAACTCTACTATTCTTTTTTTCTTATAAAGCTAAAACTGTTGTAGAATTTGGCTAATTAAGGGACTATAGCTCAAAGGTAGAGCCTTGGCCTAACATGTACAGGCCCTGTGTTCCGTCCCTAGTACTAAAAAAAAGTTACAAATAGGGGACAGGTTTGAACAGATATCCCCACTCTCCTTTGTTACTTTTTTCTTATCACCCTATATATGATACATGTCTGTAATGTTCATCATGGTAATATAATCTGCGGTTTTGCTTTTTGTCCTATAATTTTTTTTATAACAAATGTTCGTTTTATAGTTAAAACTCATTCTAAAGGAAATAGTGGCTTCTTTGAGTTTCATGGACATTATTGTCCCAAACCCCTGACACTTAGTACCATACAGTACTTGACCAATAAGTGAAAAATGTTATGGCAGGTTATCCTTTGCTGAAGAACCATATTGGTTAGCACTTTCAGTTTAATTGCTTTGTCTTTAAAGATGAATATTTTAATATAAGTTAGGTCTGATTCAAATTCTTATCCTGGATTTTTTAGTTTCTGGAACTAATGCATTTGAAGTATCATGAGAAAGCTGCAGAAAAAGGGGTTTATATCATTGGAAGCAGTGGCTTTGACTCCATTCCAGCAGATCTGGGGGTAATATATACCAGAAATAAGATGAACGGTAATTATTGATCAATTAGCAGCATTTGGTGTTAACAAGAGAAGAGCTTCATGTTTGTAACTGTGATGACTAACATCTAGTTGAGTAAAGAAACATAGCTAGAGGTGGGCAGTGTAAAACTGTGCTTGGCTTTCAGTAGTTTAACACTTTTAGTAGATGCTGTTGACACTGCTGAGATGTATGTTATATGTAACTTAGAACACTTACAGCTCTGGAGTGAGGACATGTCCATTGATTCACTTTAGCTGTGGTTAGAGTTGTAAATTTCTTAAAAGCCATTTTGGGTAATGATTATAAATTTGTTCAGGAATTAGTACATATATACAGTTTACACATTTACTGAAAGGTTTTGGCCTGATGACGTAGCTCAGAGGTAGAGCATTTGTCTGCTTTGGGTTCAATCTACAGTATTGCAACAACAACAAAAGGTTTGGTTTTAACCACCAAACACAGGACTTAGCTTTTTTTTTTAAATTTTATCAAATAGAAATAACTGGGTCTGGGGATCACTCAACAGTTAAAGGCATTTGCTTGCAATGCCTGTCTGTCCATGTTTCATTCCCTAGCACCCACATAAAGCCAGATGCATAAATTGGCACATATATCCGGAGTTCCTTTACAGCAGCAAGCGGTCCTGGCACACCTGTTTTCTTTCTCTCTCTCCCTATCTCTCATCATAAGTAAATAGAAATAAGCATTTAAGAGCTGGGCATGGTAGCACATGTCTTTAATCCCAGCTCTTGGCAGGCAGAGGTAGGAGGATTGCCAAGAGTTTGAGGCCACCCTGAGACTACATAGTGAATTCCAGATTAGCCTATGCTAGAGTGAGACACTACCTTGAAAAGAAAAAAGAAAGAAAGAAGCATTTAAGAATGGGAAAACTCATCAGTTAATATAGCAAAACAATATAATTTACTAATGTCATGTATATTTTTATTTTTATTTATTTGCAAGGAGAGAGGGAAAGAAAGGGAGAGAGAGAGTGGGTACACCAGGGCCTCTTGCTGCTGCTCATGAACTCCAGAACCACGAGCCACTTTCTTCATCTGGCTTTACAAGGTGTTGCAGTCCGGTTCGCATTGCTGGTAGAAATCACCCAACCAAGAGCAGCTTCTGGGAAAAAGAGATTTATTTTGGCTTAGAGGCTCGAGGGGAAGCTCCACGATGGCAAGGGAAAATGATGGCCTGAGCAGAGGGTGGACATCACCCCCTGGCCAACATAAGGTGGGACACAGCAACAGGAGGGTGTGCCAAACACTGGCATGGGGAAACTGGCTATAAAGCCCTTAAGCCCGCCCCCAACAATACACTCCTTCCAGGAGGCATTAATTCCCAAATATCCATCAGCTGGGGAGCTAGCATTCACAACACCTAAGTTTATGGGGGATACCTGAATCAAACCACCACATTCCGCCCCTGGCCCCCATAAACTGATAATCATACATGATGTAAAATGCAATGCATTCATCTCATTTTAAAAGTCCCCATAGTTTTTAATCAATCTCAATGATGTTCATACATCCCCATAGTTCAAGATCTTTTAACTGAGCCATAATACCAAAATATAACCTCAAAAAACCCATAATGACACAGAATAAATATTCACACTGCAATAGATGGCATTGGGCATAGCAAAGAAACATTCAACCAATACAAGATTCAAAACAACCGGGGCAAACATCAAACTCTGTAGCTTCAAGTCCAGCAACTCAAACCAGTGACAAATCTTCAAGTCCGATAATTCTAACCAGCAACGAGTCTCTGGCATTCCAATTCCACCCTTCCAGCTAGGCTACTCACAGTCCTGGAAAACTTCATGGGGACCGGCAGCTCCTCGGCAGCTATCTCATGGTCCCAGCATCTCCACTGGGTCTCCACTGCAAGCCACGGTTCATCCTCATGGCCCCATGGGGTCTCTATGCAGGCAACCAGCAAACCTGCTTCACACTGCCCATGGCCATTTCCAAAACACAAGACCGTGTTGCAAACTCAATGACCCTCTTTCCAGCATTTTATACTCCATGATACCAGGTAGGTGCCAATTTGTTAATCTAGGGGGAAATAAAGCAGACTTTGAAGAACAGGGCACTCCTTGAGCACTCAGGCCCCTTCAAAAGAGCTGACATTCTTCCTGTTGCCCCAGCGCAGGTCAGCTAGCCCAGTCTCAAAGGTTGTTATCTCTCAGTTGCAGCTGAACGGGCAGCAGTTCACCCAAAGATTTTCCTTTCTGTGCCATATCCCTCTGCACACACCAGTTCATTTCTACACAAAGCAACCCTGCACAACTTCTCAGGACATGGGCACAAGAGCAAGCTTCTACACAAACTGCTAGCCCAGTCCAAGCAAAGCTCTTTCTCACCCTCATGAGCCAAACAAACCTCACAGTCCATAGTTCTTACTGCCTTCAGGTCTTTCAGCTCTGACCAGGATAGACCATCAAGCTGTACTTACAGCACTGCAAGGCATCTCTTAGGCCAAGGTTTCAACTCCTTCCACATTCCTCTTGAAAATCAGCTTCAAAAGGCCGAAGCCACACAGTCAGGTGTCTAGCAGCAATCCCACTCCTCGGTACCACTTTACTGTTGCAGTCCGGTTCGCATTGCTGTTAGAAATCACCCAACCAAGAGCAGCTTCTGGGAAAAAGAGATTTATTTTGGCTTACAGGCTCGAGGGGAAGCTCCACGATGGCAGGGAAAAACGATGGCCTGAGCAGAGGGTGGACATCACCCCCTGGCCAACGTAAGGTGGAACACAGCAACAGGAGGGTGTGCCAAACGCTGGCATGGGGAAACTGGCTATAAAGCCCTTAAGCCCGCCCCCAACAATACACTCCCTCCAGGAGGCATTAATTCCCAAATATCCATCAGCTGGGGAGCTAGCATTCACAACACCTAAGTTTATGGGGGACACCTGAATCAAACCACCACACAAGGGTACTGGGGAATCAGACCCAGGCTGTCAGGCTTTGCAAACAAGTGCCTTAACCACTGAGCCATCTCTTTGGCCCTATTTTTATTTGTTTTTGAGCCTGGATCTCATTCTGTGTCACTCATATTGGTCTGTCAGAGACCCTCCTGTTTCAGCCTACAAAGTGCTGAGATTATAAACCTGAGACACCACACTGCTTTGTCATTAATTTTTTTGTTTGTTTATGTTTTCTCTTTCTTTTTTTTTCTACTTATTTATTTATTTATTGTATTTTCTAGGCAGGGACTCATTCCAGGCTCATTCTGAAGCTCCACGCTGGCCTCAAATTCATAGTGATCCTCTTACTTCAACCTCCTGAGTGCTGGGACTAAAGGCATGTTTCACTGTGCCCAGCATGAATATTTTTTGTGTCCATTTATAAAATGATGTGAAACAGATAACTCCAGTCCAGTCTATATAAATTGTTCTATAATTTATGGAAACTGTATCAGTTTTTTGTTTATTTTATTTATTTTTAAGGTAGGATCTCACTCTAGCCCAGGCTGACCTGGCATTCACTATGTAGTCTCAGGCTGGCCTCAAACTCACAGTGATCCTCCTACCTCTGCCTCCTGAGTGCTGGGATTAAAGGCATGCAGCACCATGCCTGGCAAGTGTGTCAGTTTTGTATTAAAAAGTTAACCATGAAGGCTGGAGAGATGGCTTAGCAGTTAAGCGCTTGCCTGTGAAGCCTAAGGACCCTGGTTCGAGGCTCGGTTCCCCAGGTCCCACTTTAGCCAGATACACAAGGGGGCACATGCGTCTGGAGTTTGTTTGCAGTGGATGGAGGCCCTGGCTTGCCCATTCTCTCTGTCTCTCTGTCTCCCTTTCTCTGTCAAATGAATAAATAAATAAAATATTAAAAAGAATAGCACATATACAAAATAGCTATAATTTAATCTTGCTTGTGAAATTAGAAGCCAAAAGAAAATAATGTAGGAAATTTTAATACCCAGTGGCTTTTGATTGTTGTTTGAGGCAGGGTCTTACTCTAGTCCAGACTGACCTGGAACTCACCGTGTGGCTCTAAAATGACCTTGAGCTCAGAGGAGTTTTTCTACCTCAGCCTACTGAGTGATGGGATTATTGGAGTGAGCCACAATGCCTGACCCATTTTGTCAGATTTTTGTTGTTGTTGTTGTTGTTTGAGGTGGGGTTTTACTCTAGCTCAGGCTGACCTGAAATTCACTATGTAGTCTCAGGGTGGCCTTGAACTCATGGCGATTCTCCTTCCTCTGCCTCCCAAGTGCTGGGATTAAAGGTGTGTATCATCATGCCCAGTTTGTGGGTTTTTTTTGTTTTTTTTTTTTTGAGGTAGAGACCTGAAATTTACTATGTAGTCTCAGGGTAGCCTTGAACTCACAGCGATCCTCCTACCTCTGCCCCCTGAGTGCTGGGATTACAAATGTGTGACACCATGCCCAGCTTTCATTTTGTCAGGTTTTGAGAAATATCGAATACTTCATTTTGTTTTTCTTTTACCTTAGTAGTCTTAAAAAAACCTCTAAAATATGCATGTTAGTCTTCATGATTGTCAAAGTTGATTTCTTCCTTTGGCTTTCAGAGTTCTTTTTGTTTTTTTTCTTGTGGTGCTAGGGATTGAACCCAGGGCCTTGTACATAAATGCTAAACAAATGCTCTGCCATTCAGCTACAACTTGTTTTTCTTTTGTACGTGTGTGTGTGTGTGTGTGTGTGTAATATGTTTATGTTCTATACATATATATGTATAGATTTTCTGATTATATCAGTTGCAGGCTTAATAAATGTGGTGAATAGGAATAGTTTGTGACTTGTCCTAGCTGAAAAATTTAGATTTAATTTAATTTTAACATTCTTTTTTTAGGTACTTTGACTGCTGTGGAAAGTTTTCTGACTATACATTCAGGACCTGAGGTTAGTTTTTCTTTCTTTCTTTTTTGTTTTTTTTTGACGTAGGCTCTCACTCTAGCCCAGGCTGACCTGGAGCTCTCTCTCTAGTCTCAGGCTGGTCTCAAACTCATGGCATTCCTCCTACCTCTGCCTCCCCAGTGCTGGGATTAAAGGTGTACACCACCACACCCAGCTAATTTTTATTTTTTTTTTTTTTTGAGGTAGGGTCTCACTCGGGTCCAGGCTGACCTGGAATTAACTCTGTAGTCTCAGGATGGCCTTGAACTCACTGCGATCCTCCTACCTCTGCCTCCCGAGTGCTGGGATTAAAGGCATGCGCCACCACGCCCGGCTAATTTTTCTATTTAAGTGTTTTTTCAAGTTAATACTAAAAGTATTTTGGAAATGTTGCATAGCCCTCAGAAAAGATTTAGATTAAATTTTACATATATTTGGAATTTTTAGTGTGTGAAATCACTGTTTGATTTTAGAAAGTAAAGGTGGTAAGTCATTTTGAGTTATAGTAGAATTAATTACTATAATCCCAACACTAAGACATAGTGTTGGTCAAGAAAACTATGACCTTAGTATAAGTCAGTGTATTTTTATTACATGCTTAACCTGGAATTAGTGCTATTATGGCCATAAAAGAAATATTTGAGGCAGATCTAGTCTTTCTGAATTTACAATCTGTTTGGGAACATAAGACAGTTGCATTTCTGGGAAAGACTTTTGTTTTTCTTTTGATGTTTTGAGACAGTGTCTTGCTATGTGGCCCAGGTTGGCCTAGAATTGCAGTGATCTTTTGCCTTAGCCTCTTGGTTGCTGGGATTACAGGTGCCAGTCACTTGTACTTTTATTGCCATTAAAACCTAACGCTAGTCTAGTTAAGTTTCAAAAGTATCTGTTCTCTGGGGATTTGAGAAATGGCTTAGTGGTTAAAGGTGCTTGATTCCAAGCTTGCCAGTCTGGGTTCAATTCCCCAGCACCCATGAAAAGTCAGAGGCAAAGTGGTATGTGTGTCTGTGATCCCACATGTCTGTGACAATGGGAGGAAGAGCCAGGAGAATCCAGAATCTCATGGGGTAGCTAGGTTGGCACACATTCAGCAGAAAAACAGGAAAAAAAAAAAAAGGAGCTCCTGTTTCAAACAAGGTGGAAGGAGAGCATAAACGCCCCAGGGTTGTCTTCAGACCTCCATAGCTGCCCATGCACACACATCATACATATCTGCACACACGTATCTATTTACTTTAAAACATATTCATTCAATAAATAGTGTAAATATATGTAAAAGGATAAGATGAGGCAACACATAAATGAGTAAAGTTCAAGCCATGCCTTAAAGGGATAGTAATTTGATTTGGCAGGAGAAAATGTTAGTAGATAGATCTGATGCAATACTGTAGATTTTTTTTAAATTTTATTTATTTATTTATTTATTTGAGAGTGACAGACACAGAGAGAAAGACAGAGGGAGAGAGAGAATGGGCGTGCCAGGGCTTCCAGCCTCTGCAAACGAACTCCAGACGCGTGCGCCCCTTGTGCATCTGGCTAATGTGGGACCTGGGGAACCGAGCCTCGAACTGGGGTCCTTAGGTTTCACAGGCAAGCGCTTAACCGCTAAGCCATCTGTCCAGCCCGAATACTGTAGATTTTTGAGAATGTAAAGTGCATTTGTTCCAAAAGTCACAGATCAAGGATATTCTTAAAAAGCATTTAATTTAATTTATTTATTAGAGATATATAGAGAGTATGGGCATTCCAGGACCTCTAGGCAGTACAAAAGAACTTCAGACACATGTGCCACCATGTGCATATGGCTTACACGGGTTCTGGGGAATCAAACCTGGGTCTTAGGCTTCACAGGCAAGTGCCTTAACCCCTATAGATCAAGGACTTTTGGGGAAGCTGTCATAAGCTCTGAAATTCAGTGGCTGGTGCTGTGGAGCTCTGAAGGAACAGGAAATAAAGTTAGAATATCCCTAATATGAAAAATTGGAATTGGAAAAAAAAGAAAAATTGGAATTGGAAATGCTCCAGCTAAAACTCTTGAGTATCAGCATGATGCTAAACATGTTTTAGAATTTTAGTTGAGTGTCATGGATCATGCCTGTAATTCCAGCCCGTGACAGGCTGAGGCAGGGAGCTCATTGAACTGTTCATCCTGTATCCCTATGGGAATGTCTACTACTTTTTTGTTTTTCAAGGTAGGGTCTCACTCTAGCCCAGCCTGACCTGGAATTCACCGTGGAGTCTCAGGGTGGCCTTGAACTCATGTGATTCTCCTACCTCTGCCTCCCAAGAGCTGGGATTAAAGGCTTGTGCCACCATCCCCAGTTACTTTCAGTTGTAAGAAGTGCTGTAAACGTCATTTGGTTCTAGAAACCCCACTTGCTTAACCAGCAAAAATAGTCTTGGATCATGACACACCAGGCCCATTTGCCTTTTAGAAGTTCCTTTCTCCCAGGCCTCCCTAAACCCCAAGATGGCAGGAAGAACAAAGGGCTTTTCAGTAGATGATGCTGACACTTGAGTATCCTGAGAAAAAATAATGTGTTGATTGTTGTGTGATTTTTCAATAGCTGAGGTGTGCAGTCAGTCTGAATGTCCAACCTGCTGATAAATGGATAATGAAGATCTTGTATATATTCACAATGAAGTTTTATTTAGCCATGAAGAAGAATGAACATAGAAAGTATGAGGCTACACTGGGCTACATGAGACCCTGTCTTCAAAAAAAAAAAAAGCAGCAGCAGCTGGCATGGTGGTGCATGCCTTTAATCATAGCACTTGGGAGGCAGAAGTAGGAGGATTGCTGTGAGTTCGAAGCCACCCTGAAACTACACAGTGAATTCCAGGTCAGCCTGGACTAAAGTGAAACCCTGCCTAACAAAAAGAAAGAAAAAAGAAATTATATATCATTTTCAGAAAAATGAATGAAACTGGAGATAGTCATGATGTTAGCAAAATAAGCCAGACTCAGAAAGACAAAAATAACATGTTTTCTTTCACATGTAGAATCTTTTTTGTTTGTTTGTTTTTGTATTTGTTTTTTGAGGTAGGGTCTCACTGTAGCCAAGGCTGACCTGGAATTCACTATGGAGTCTCAGGGTGGCCTCAAACTCATAATGATCCTCCTACCTCTGCCTCCTGAGTGCTGGGATTAAAGGCATGTGCCACCATGCCTGGCTTTAAATAAAAAAAAATTTGGGGGGGGGAAGGCTAAAGTGGGAAAACTTTGAAGCTAGAATAAAAGGTATTAGAAGTGGATGGGGGAGCCGGTGTAACAGGATGGGTAGCTGGACAGTGTGGTGTGTATTTTGTACAGATGTGCACATAATTATATCGTGAGTTTTGGAGGAATTAGCAGGGGATAGGGATAGAATTAGAATGATTACTTTGGAGGAGTAGGATCAATTAGTTGAATAAAAATGATAAAATGAAACTAAATTACTTATACAAAGAGGGTATGCAGGAGGAAATTAGAAAGGGCTGTGTTGGGTAAATGTAAGATGTAATCAGGTTACTGCGTGTTACTGCTACCAGTTCAGAAGACACACCTCAAGCTTATCAAATAAGGAAATTATGTCTTGTATAAACAATTGAAATATTTATAAACAATTTAAGCTATTTGTTTTTATCTCTCAGTAATTATTCCTTTAAGATATCTTTACTTTTTGATTTTTTTGTTTGTTTGTTTTTAGGGACTGTGTATCCATGATGGTACCTGGAAGTCAGCAGTTTATGGTTTTGGAGATAAAGGCAGCTTGAGAAAACTAAGAAGTGCGGCAAGTCTGAAATCTATCCCACTTGTTGGGACAAAATTGAAAAAAAGGTATATCAATTCAAAATCTATTCCTTATTAGTTCTAGTCTCAGCATATTGCTCTCAGTTGGCTGTTAATGGAAGTATGCAACTAATAAGAGCTTGGAGACTGGTGGTAAGATCAAGATTATTTTCAAAGATAAAGTATAATTAGCATATTATCCTACAGTTATGTACTTTATATATATATATATTTTTTTTTTTTTTTCATTTTTTGAGGTAGGGTCTCGCTCTAGCCCAGGCTGACCTGGAATTCACTATGGAGTCTCAGGGTGGCCTCAAACTCATGGCATTCCTCCTACCTCTGCCTCCCAAGTGCTGGGATTAAAGGCGTGCGTCACCACACCCAGCTGTATATGATATTTTTGAATGTGTGTATGTGTGCATGTTCATAAGTGTGTGCATCTGCTTGTGGAGGCCAGTGGACACTCTCTGGTGTCATTTCTTAGCACACTGTCCACCTTTCTTTCTTTCTTTCTTTCTTTCTTTTTTTTTTTTTTTTAGGTTTTTCGAGGTAGGGTCTCACTCTGGCCCAGGCTGACCTGGAGTTCACTATGTTGTCTCAGGGTGGCCTTGAATTCATGCAATTCTCCCTCTGCCTCTGGAGTGCTGGGATTAAAGGTGTGCACCACCACACCCAGCTCACCTTTTTTTTTTTTTTAAATAGTTTTATTTATTTATTTATTTGAGAGAGCTAAGCAGAGAGAGAAAGAGAGAGAGAGAATGGGTACTGAAAATGAAACTCCAGATGTGTGTGTCACCTTGTACATCTGGCTTACATGGGTCCTGGGGGAATTGAACCTTGGTCCTTTGGCTTTGTAGGCATATGCCTTAACCACTAAGCCACCTCCCCAGCTCCACCTTTTTTTTTTTTTTTTGAGACAAAAATCTCTGTTTGGCTTGGAACTTGCCAGTTAGTTTAGATTGGCTGGCCAGGAAGCCTCAGAAATCCGTCTGTCTTCTGCTTCCCAGTGTTAAGATTATAAGTCTATGCCACTGTACCTTGCTTAGTTGTGTGTGTGTGTTTTGTTTTCATGGTTGTTAGTACTAGGGACCAAATTCTGGCAAGCACTTTACCTACTGAGCCATCTCCCCAGCTCCTATATATAAGAGTTTTTAAAGAGAATGTTCTGATGGCATCTTACTATCAATATCAAAATTATACTTCAGTAAATGTTTATGCAATAAAACCACCATCTTAAACTGTGGTTATCTTTAAAAAAAATTTTTTTCTTTATTTGAGAGCAACAGACACACACAAAGATAGAGAGAGAGAATGGGTGATAGGCACGCCAGGGCCTTCAGCCACTGCAAACGAACTCCCGATGCGTGCACCCCCTTGTGCATCTGGCTAACGTGGGTCCTGGGGAATCAGGACCAGGGTCCTTAGGCTTCACAGGCAAGCGCTTAACTGCTAAGCCATCTCTCCAGCCTTCCCCTTTTTTTCTTGAGAAAGGGTCTCATGTATCTCAGATTGTCCTTGAACTCTTTCACCTCCTGAAGCATGAACCAGCATGCCTATCTTATGTGGTTCTAGGTATCGAACCCAGGGATCCTAGGGCTTTATGCATGCTAAGCAAGTACTCTACCAACTGAGCTACAACCCAATCCCCAGTGTGAGGTTCTCGACATAATTTAATCAATCTCATTAGTAGCACTTACATGGGAAAGCTTTAACAGGTAGGAGATTAGGGTTGGACTATTGATTGTGCTTTGTTTGTTTTGTCTTCTGAAGTAGGGTCTCACTCTAGCCCAAGCTGACCTGGAATTCACTATGTAGTCTCATATGCCCTTGAATTCACAGTGATTCTCCGTACCTCTGCCTTCCAACTGCTGGGATAAAAGGCGTGCACCACCACACCTGTCATCTTGAGTGTTTTATCTAGGGAGGTTTGGTGAGGTAAAATGTTCCAGTATATTTAAGTCAGTGGTATGAAGAGTACAACATGGTTTTACTTGTGACTTATTTGAGAGTAGGTATGGATAACAAAGGAAGAACTATCATTCAAAAACCTTTCAATTAAAAACTTCTTCCACCTGTATTATTAATTGCTCCAAGAAAAATTACCAATTATTTTTTATTCAGAAATTTACCAGCAGAAATAGTCACTATGGTAGTTGAAAATTTAAAATTTCTATGGGGTCTGGAGAGGTGGCTTAGCAGTTAAGGCACTTGCCTGCAAAGCTTCAAGGACCCAGGTTGATTCTCCAGTACCCATGTAAGCCAGATACACATGGTGGTGCATGTGTCTGGAGTTTGTTTACAGTGGCTAGAAGCCCTGCGGTGCCCATTCTCTCTCTCTCTTTCTATCTGCCTCCTCTTCTCAATTTTTCTCTCAAATAAATAAATAAATTTCCATGGGTCTGTCTTACAGGTGGCCAATTTCCTATTGTAGAGAACTCAGCTCCTATTCCATTCCTTTCTTGGGCTCTGATATGTCTGTTGTGAAGCGGACTCAGCGTTACTTGTATGAAAATTTAGAGGAATCACCAGTAAGTAAACATGGCTTATTACTAAAGTGTATTCTCTGCATGTTTTAATTTCCTATATTTAATATCTATTTATATCTAGATTTAATATACATCTTTTATATTTTAAATCAAAAAAGAGTTAATAAATAATGCACATTTCAGCTTCTGGGAACCCACAGTATCAGAAGTTTAGAGCATGGGCAGAGTCTTGGCCTTGACTCAGTATTCAAACCTGGCTCACTACATATACCTCTGAATGTGCACAACAATAAAACAAACTCAGTCTTAGTGTAAACAGGCAACCAGCTGTGCTTAGCATTTCAGTTGCTAGTGTTCTCTTTCTATGATGATTTGTATAGATAAATATCTAGGACCCCACCTTAACTCTTGGATACCCTCACCACCTCTGGAATACCAGCATGCTTTTTTAGATGAGGGAAGTAGTTACTCCCACTGCTGAGGCTTCAAAAGGCATTGAACTCAGGTTAAAAGGTGGAGGGTGGGCTGGAGAGATGGCTTTGCAGTTAAGGCGCTTGCCTGCAAAGCCTAAGAACACACAGAAGTATGCAGTGTCAGCACATGTGAACCAGGGGTCGCACATATCTGGAGTTCATTCACAGCAGCTGACAGGCCCTGGCATGCCCATTCTCTTCCTCTCTGCCTTTTTCACTCTCTCTCAAAAAAAAAAAAAAAAAGGTGGAAGCAAAGGTGGACGCTATGGCTCATGCCTATTTCCAGTAGTTAGAAGGCTGAGGCAGGAGGATTTCCATGAGTTTAAACTAGACTGGGATACATAGTGGGTTCAAGTCCAGCTTGGACCACAGAGTGAGATCCTGCCTCAAAAAAAGAAAAAAAAAATCAAACAGTAGGAGTATTTTCTCAGAGAAGTTTAAGCATTGCATTCTACAATGCATTATTGGCAACACCATCTATATGGTACATAATGTAGCATTTCATGTTTAAATAGAGAAAGCTAATTGCCATTTGTAAAATTCCTTTAAAACATGGACTCCAAAATGTCTGGTTTCTGAGCAAACTTCTAGAACATAATGTGTTCCTAAAGTAGAAACTTTGTTCTCTGTCTGTGACTGGAAGAGTAAGTGGAAATATCCCCATCGTTTGTGACACTTAACGTGTAAAGTGTAGTCTAACTGTGTATTATCATCCTAGGTTCATATCACTTAACATGTGGAGTGCAGTCTAACTACATGTTATCAACCTAGGTTCATATATCACTTAACGTGTGGAGTATATAGCCTAACTGCATATTATCAGCCTAGGTTCGAATCACTTAACGTGTGGAGTATAGTCTAACTGCGTGTTCTCAACCTAGGTTCATATCACTTAACGTGTGGAGTATAGTCTAACTGCATATTATCAACCTAGGTTCAAATTACTTAATGTGTGTGGAGTATAGTCTAACTGTGTATTATCAATCTAGGTTCAATATGCTGCTTATGTAACTGTGGGAGGCATCAGCTCTGTTTTTAAGCTGATGTTTGCAGGACTCTTCTTTTTATTTTTTGTGAAGTTTGGCATTGGGAGGCAACTTCTCATAAAAGTAAGTAAATTTTATGAAATGAGACCTTTAGAAGTATTTCTCAATTCTCATGTATTTAAAAAAATACCACTGATTGTTTTTTCTTTTTTCTTTAGTTCCCATGGATCTTTTCCTTTGGTTATTTTTCAAAACAAGGTCCAACACAGAAACAGGTAATCCTTTCTTTTATGTCTGGGTCTCCAAAGTAACATATTTCCTTTATTGTGGTGTTCCTCAGTGCAGAGACAGTAACATCTAAGTCTTGGTAAGGCATTTCCTATGTTGCAGGAACTCTTTAAGTCTTTTACATAAATTAGATTACTTAATCTTTCCGTACTCCCCTTAGAAGTAGTTTTATTATTTCTATTTTACAAACGAGTAAACTAAGGCGTGGAGAGGCTAAGAAACTTACCCATGATCCCATAGCTAGTAAATGACCAGGCACTGGGAGCAATCAATAAAGTTCTTGTAACACAAACATGACCTGGGCTCAGATCCCCAACACCCATAGAAGTCAGGCACAGTAGTGTACACCTGCAATTCAAGTACTAGAAGCAGAGGCAAGAAAATCCCTGAGAAGGTAGATGGCTGGAGAAATGGCTCAGTGGTTAAAGCACTTGCCTGTAAAGTCTAAGGACCTATGTTCTTCTCTCCACATCCCATGTAAGCCAGATGCACAAGGTGATGGCAGACACACAAGGTCACACATGTGCACAAGATGGTACATGTATCTGGAGTTTGATTGCAGTGGCTGGAGGTCTTGGCATGCTGATTCTCTTTCATAAAAAAATACAAAAAGAAGAAGAAGAAGAAGAAGAAGATGGGGGCTGGAGAGATGGCTTAGCAGTTAAGGCACTTGCCTGTGAAACATAAGGACCCGGGTTCGACTCCCTAGAACTCACATAAGACAGACACACAAGGTAGCAAACACATCGGAAGCTCGATTGCAGTGGCTAGAGGCCCTGGCATGCCCATTCTCTCCCCCTTTCTTTCTCTCTCTCTCCCACTGTCTCTCTGTCTCTCTCTCTCACACACACACATGCCCATACATACCTGTATCCATACATGTATGAATACACATGTACATACGAAGATGTATGACCTTTTTATTCATTAGATAGTGCAGGCCTTTATCTGTGGATAGAACTTTTTTTTTTTTTTTTTGAGAGCGACAGAGAAAGAGGTAGAGAGAGAGACAGAGAGAGAATGGATGTGCCAAGGCCTCCAGCCACTGCAAACGAACTCCAGATGCATGCGCCACCTTGTGCATCTGGCTTATGTGGGTCCTGGGGAATTGAGCCTTAAACTGGGGTCCTTAGGCTTCACAGACAAGCACTTAACTGCTAAGCCATCTCTCCAGCCCTGTGTATAGAACTATTTATTTATTTATTTATTTATTTTTGATTTTTAAAATCAAGTTTATTTAAAACAAAGAAAAAACAACTACAACATGTAAAAAAATATCTTAATGGTAGAATATCAGCAATCCAAGAAAACCCCTAAGCAATGCTTGGACATAATGTAAGCCCCTCGACTCCACCCATATTTAAAATCAAAAGACACATCCAGCATGGGTAATAAGCAGAGAACAGAAAACCAATAATCCCAACAAAAAGTCATTTCATGCAAATGGAGGCCAGGACTCTAAGCCAGTAGGCTGCTCCCTTGCTGTGGCTCACCAAAAGTTTTGTTAATGCCTGAAAGTCAGACTCCATCTTTGACTTTTATTTCAACAAGAAGTGCTGAAAATGTCTTAACCCCACGTGAAGGAAGGAAGCTGTCCTCACCTCCTGCACACACCCAGGGGAACCGGACCTGGAGGCTAGCACCCCAGGAACAGAGGGCTGCCAGGATCGCCCTCTTAGACTCCGCTGTGTGGAGGATGGGGGAGCCAGGAGCCTTGATGGCCTGCGGGCCAACCTCATGCCCACAGCCACACTGTAATCCCGCTGGCCCTGACTGAGATTCAGGTTTTGCCTCACACAACAGGGGTGCAGCAGTAACGGAGGAAAATATCGCCACACACTGTAACATGAGATTGTGTTTTCGAGAGAGAAATGAACACACATAAATTAAGAAGGAAAAAAAAGGAAAAAGCTCACAGCATCTGCTTTTCATCAGCAAAGAGAGCAAGAGGCATTGGGGGGATGAGTTAACAGAAGTGTCTTAGCATTTACAAACTTCTGCATCTCGAGCTGGGGGTAGTGGCGCATGCCTTTAATCCCAGCACTGGGGGGCGGGGGGAGGCAGAGGTAAGAGGATCTCTGAATTTGAAGCCAGCCTGGGCTACAAAGTGAGTTCCAAGTGAGCCTGGGCTAGAGTGAGACTCTGCCTCAAAAATAAATAAGTAAACAAACAATCCACCTGCATCCAGCAGCTTAGCTCAACCAAAGCAATTATGAGAAAGTGTGAGAACTGTACATCACAGGATGATGGGAATCCTCTCAGGGGCAGGGCTACTGAGCGAGGGTTCCAGCATGTCTAGGGAAGATTCCGGTGCAAATCTTCCACTTCCAGTTCCCACATGATTTCATGGACAGGATTCTCAGAGAGATCGGTCATCTTCACAGCCTGAAGGCACGGCTCGGGGCTGCACTTCTGAACCACTCCCATGACCATCACATACTTTCCTGGGGGGGCAGGGCCAGCTGCGTGGCACCCGCTCCAGGCCGCGCACGGAGAAGACCCCGCTCAGGTCGCGCAGCTGCGCCTCGCCGCCGCCCGCCGCCAGCACGGTGCCCTGCATCCACACGGCTGCCAGCTCCAGTGGCCCGTGCCCTGCCGCCACCCGCGACAGCCGCACCGTAGCCTGGCCGCCGCCATTTGGCACCCCGGCCGCTTTCCAGAACTTTTTATTTTTGGTTTTTTGAGGTAGGGTTTCACTCTAGCCCAGGCTGACCTAGAATTCACTATGGAGTCTCAGGGTGGCCTTGAACTCAGAGCAATCCTCCTACCTCTGCCCCCCCCCCCCACCCCACCACCCAGTGCTGGGATTAAAAGTGTGTGCCACCATGCCTGGCTTAGAACTTTTGATAACATTCCTGCAGTTGCTTTCATTCTTGTAGATAATGTATTTTGATCTTAATCTCTTCCCATTATTTTCTTTCCCCTTTCTCCACCTCCTTTCCACTAAACTCTTCTTTCCCACTAGTCCCTCTTCATTTTGATCTATTTCCTCTCCTCCATCGTCCATGATGACATGTTGACAGACCCACTGTTGGGCAGTAATGACAGCCACCCCTTCACATCAGAAAGCAACAGACATTCCAAAGCACTCCTTCCTATCCTTTGGCTCGTAATGTATTCTGCCACCTTTCTCTCCCAGTGTTCCTTGAGCCTGGGTGATTGTGACACAGATGTCTCATTTAGTGCTGAGCATTCAACTGTCACTTCTCATCATCACTGTGACAAGTTTTGAGTCACCCTAGTAGTTACCAGCCATCTGCACAAAAAAGCTTCTCTGACCAAAGTGAGAGCAGGGCTAATCTATTAGCATAAGCATAAATATTTAGAAGGAAATTTGATGAGCACAATATCTCCATCTAGCCAAACAACAGTAGTGACTTCCCTGCTAGAGCCTAGACCTTCCAAGCCCTAAATTTTTGACTAGCTTTTCAGTACCAGACATAAATCCGCTCCTATGGAGCAGGCCTCAGATCCAATCAGCAGTTGGTTGGCTCCATAGCAATCATGCCACCATTGCAGCATTGGGCACACCTTGCCTGGCTGACTGGTTGTAGAGCTCACAAGATCTACTTCTGTTGCTTGCTATGTTTTTCTGTTGCTTGCTATTTTTATTTTGTCTCCTCAGATATCTAAAAATCAGATATCTACATTACATCTCTCTCCAATAAAAACTACCAGGTCGGGGCTAGAGAAATGGCTTAGCAATGCCTAAGACATTTGCATGTGAAGCCTAAGATGTCCCAATACCCACATAAGCTGGATGCATTAGGTGGCTTATGTGTCTAGAGTTCGTTTGCAGTGAGTAGAGGCCCTAGCATACCTATTCTCTCTCTCTCCCTCTCTCTCTCTCTCTCCCCCCCCTCTTTCTCTCTCTCTCTGTGTATGTATATATGTGTATCTTTCTCTCTTTTTCTCCCAAATAAACAAAAATAAAATTTAAAGAAATACTACCAGCTTTCTTAAATGTATTTATGGTGTTATCACTCTTTAAGGCACAATTTAAGAATCATCCTTCACTTACCTCTCTTCCTTATCACCATCTATAGCAGTTACTTTCTCATTGCTGGGACAGAATACCGACTAGAAGCAGTTTATGGAAGGAAAGGACTTACTTTAGTTTACAGTTTTGAGGGGACATTTCATCGTGGTGGAGAGAGCATGGCAAGTACAGGAAACTGGCATCATATAGTCACACCAGCAGGAAGAAAGTAGACCAGGCGCAAGGCTGGGCTGTAACTTCAAGGCCTGCCCCAACTGACCTTTCATCCAGCAAGGTTCTACCTCAACAACCTTCCCAGACAACATCACCAACTAGGGATTAAGCATTCAAACATGAGTCTATGGAGGGCATTTTACATTCAGACCACCTTACTGCCCCTTCCCTCACATCACACAGTCATTGGAAGGTAACAGCTTCAAACAATTAACTTTTGCCCCATGCTTGAAGGATGATAGCCATCATGGCAGATTATATATTGATGGTTTTAATCTGCTGAAATTGTCGTGTGTAAAGTAGAATAGTAGGTTTTATTGTATCCTAGGAGGACAGGACTTGTTTAGTAAATGCTCCCTTTGCTTTCTCTTTAACAGATGGATGGTTCATCATTTACAATGACATTCTTTGGTCAGGGATACAGCCAAGGCCTTAGTACTGAGAAGAACAAACCAAATATCAAAATTTGCACTCAGGTTAAAGGACCAGGTATTTTGCATATGACTTAAGAATGTTGGAGGGTTTTACATCATCTTAAGCTATAAAGTGGCATATATTGCAGTCTATTCTTTTTAAGTTTAATTGTTTTAGAAACTCATTTGCATGAATTGTATAAATATTTGAATCCTATTCTGCTAATGGAAAGGTCCAAATTTTATTATTATTATTAGTCAATTTTAGTAATGTATCCTACCCTCTTTTTCCTTTTCCTTTTTTAAAAAAATATATTCTTTTTGAGGTAAGCCCAACATACTGGCCTTTTTTTCATGCAAGAGAGTGAGAGAGAGAGAGAATTGGCATGCCAGAGCCTTCAGCCAGTATAATAGAACGCCATACCTGTGTGGCACCTTGTGTGCATGGACAACCTTGCGTGCTTGGGTCACCTTGTACGTTTGACTTATGTGGGACATGGAGAGTTGAACATGGGTCCTTAGGCTTCACAGGCAAATGCCTCTCTCTAGCCCCTACCCTCTTTTTCATTGCCATTTGATGATTCAAGTTCAAGAATGGGAAATTTTATTAGTAGTAGTAAGAAAAGGTGCTGTTTAATTTTTATATGTTTTAGTCTCCTATTAGTCTAATTGTACCAAGAATCAAATTTGTGGTTCAGAATTTATGAAGGCTCTTTGCACACTGTGGCATTGTTGGGTTTTTTGTTGTTGTTGCTGTTATTTGGTTGATTGGTTTGGTTTGGTTTTTCATGGTAGGGTCTCACTCTAGCCCAGGCTGTCCTGGAATTCACTATGTAGTCTCAGGCTGGCCTCAAACTCATGGTGATCCTACTATCTCTGCCTACTGAGTTCTGAGATTAAAAGCGTGTGCCACCACAGCCGGTTGTCATTGTTTTTGATATGTGTGGGCACAAGCACATTTTATAAAGGAATGGCTGTGATTTCAATTAGGTTGCTAAAAGAACCAATTGCCCCAGAAAACTGAAGAACTTTTAGAGAACTATACAAAGACAGGCCTTCATGTGAACTGTAGTGTAAACTTCACTACCTTTTTACCTGATCTGTGGGGAGTAGGGGCCATCAAGACGAATGACAGTTTCATTTCAACTCATTTCCAAATTCCTACCTGACTTTTTAAAACAATTTGACTGTGTTTTTACTCTTTGATAGTAATGTAAATTCTAATGCTTCACTTTGTGAGATTAGACAAGGTTAAGTGACTATGGCTCAGTGCCCTCATGTTTAAAATGGAAATAAACATAGTGTCAATCATATGTAAACACATATAACTATTGTGAATATTAAATGAGTTTAGTATATGTTGAGCAATTTCTTAGTACATATACTTCCTTATACCTAATATAGTTAATAAATATTCTGTATCCATAATTTGAAAATAGAAAAATTTTAATTTATTTATTTATTAGATACAGAGGGTGAGAGGGAGAGAGAATGGACATGCCAGGGCCTTTAGCCACTGCAAATGAACTCCAGACGCATGTGCCACAATGTGCATCTGTCTAACGCAGGACCTGGAGAATTGAACCTGGGTCCTTAGGCTTTGCAAGCAAGTGCCTTAACTGCTAAGCCATCTCTCCATCCCTGAAATTAGAAAATTTGTTATGCTCTGAAATTACATTTTTGGGCACCATCATGACAATACAAGTGGCAAATTCTGTGCTTGGCCTCATGTGATGGGTTGATGTCAAATTGCCAGCATGCTAAAACTGTTTTTTAAGATTACCTTTAAGGAGGCTGGAGAGATGGGTCAATGGCTAAAACACTGTGGTGCAAGCATGAGTTACCAGATTTGAAACCCTAGCACCCACGTAAAAATCCAGACTCTGCCAGGCATGGTGGTGCATGTCTTTAATCCCAGAACTTAGGAGGCAGAGGCAGGAGAATCGAGACCACCCTGAGACTACAGAGTGAATTCTAGGTCAGCCTGGGCTAGAGTGAAACCCTGCCTCAATAAAACAAAACAAAACAAAACAAAACAAAACAAAACAAAACAAAAAAACCAGACACTGTGCTAAGTGCTTGTAATCCCAGCCATGCCCAAGGACAAGAGGGGAGGCAGAGACATGAGCACTCAGCAGGAGCATGGGCCAGCTGGCCCAGCAAACACAAAAGCAGAATGTGAAACCCTGTCTCAAGGGAGGTGGAAGACTGACCTCCTAAAGTTGCCACTGATCTCCACATGTGCATCCCCCACCGACATGTCATTCACACAACACACACCAGAAAAGAAAAAGAAGAAAACAGATGACCTCCAGGCTGTCTATGTATTTGAAACAAGGGAATTTAGTGGATGGACGTAATCCAAACATTAAGCAGAGACTTTCCAAGCATTTTGGATAAAAGATAGAAAAAAACACAATATAAATTAAATGCTCATTATTATATTTGTTAGTAAGTGATCAGAGTATCTATTTTAAAATTCTGTAGGGCTGGAGAGATGGCTCAGCAGTTAAGGTGCTTGCCTGCAAAACCAAACAACCCAGGTTAAATTCCTCAGTACCCATGAAGCCAGTTGCACACTGGTGCATGTACATGGAGTTCATTTGCAGTGTCTGGAGGCCTTGGTGTGTCCATTCTCTCTCTCTATTCTCTCTTCTATCTCTCTCTGCTTACAAATAAATATATTTTTTTAAAATTTTGTATACTTGGGCTGGAGAGATGGCTTAGTGATTAAGGCACTTGCCTGCAAAGTCTTAGGACCCATGTTCAACTCTCCAGATCCCACATGAACCAGACACACAAAGGTGAGGCAAGTGCAAGGTTGCACATGCCCACTGGGTGGTGCAAGTATCTGTAGTTTGATTTCCATGTCTGAGGCCCTGACGCACCAATTCTTTCTCTCCTTCTCGTTTGCTCAGTCTCTCTATGAAGTTATATTTTCCTTGAAATAAATATGTATGTGTTTCCAAAAAAATCTGTATACTCCATGATAAATATAAAAGTCAACATTGGTATTGGGGTGCTTATCACTTCATGAACACATTTTCCCCCATCGTTTTCTACAGAGGCTGGCTACGTGGCTACCCCCATAGCCATGGTTCAGGCCGCCATGACTCTTCTAAATGATGCTTCTGACCTTCCTAAGGGGTAAGTTTGGCTTTCTTCTAGTTAGAAGAATCTTTTTAAATATAGCTTGTGTTATGTTTTAGGTATATTTTGAGTTGATTTTCAGTGTGGCATCTACACATAGGCTTTGAAGTGTCTTTGTTTTAAAGGTGTAAGTTAGAGTAGTAAGGAGGACAATTCCTGCCCAGTCTTTAGGAATAACTGCAGAGGTAAATAAAAGCCCATGTAAGTTAGCTTCAGTTCCTTATAAAAACTCCCTAAGCCTAGAGTCAGCCACTCACAGAATGGCTCTGGTATTTGTTTATCATTGCTAACAGGGGTCTCTAATCAGTGCGGAATGACAGGCAGCTGGCTGAGAAGTCCTGAGTACCAGGTGGGAAATGACTCAAGCGCTGCTGGGAAAGTGGTTGAGTGTGCTCTCTTACCAGAACATGAGCAACTGCCCTCAAACTGGAGCAGCCTCTCAAGTGAGCACAGGCCAGGGGCTGAGAAGCAAATCAGGCATAACTTAAAACAATATTAAGTAATAAAAAAATGTGTATGTAGTGAAACCTAATTAAATTTTGTCAAGTACTCTTCCTCTGACCTGTTTACAAAAATTAGCCATTATAGTTAAAGAAACTTCTTTTCACTGGTTTCAAGTGTTGCTCAATTTACCTGAATGTATTTTGCTCAGGTCATTATTCAGTCCTCCCAAGTCTGAAGACTGTCTCTAAGCAGCAGCGTCTTGGGTGGATGATGCTCTGGGCCCCTTGGGCACACTTGCAGCATGAAAACAGCCTCACTAGGAACTGGAGCAGTTGGGTCTGACACTGGTTTCTTTCTTTCTTTCTTTCTTTCTTTCTTTCTTTCTTTCTTTCTTTCTTTCTTTCTTTCTTTCTCTCTTTTTTTAGTTTTTCGGCGTAGGGTCTCACTCTAGCCCAGGCTGACCTGGAATTCACTACGGAGTCTCAGGGTGGCCTTGAACTCACGGCAATCCTCCTACCTCTGCCTCCCGAGTGCTGGGATTAAAGGCGTGCGCCACCATGCCCAGCACTGGTTTCTTTTGAATAAAAAGCTACTTGGTCATCTGACTGGTTTGAGGAATGGAAGCAGAAGTGCCCACAACAGAGTGAAGATGGGGGTTTCAGGCATTCTGTGGTGATTTGCAACCTGGTCTCCATTAATGTCTTACAGGGGCGGTGTCTTCACACCCGGAGCGGCCTTCTCCAGAACAAAACTGATTGACAGACTCAACCAGCATGGTATTGAATTTAGTGTCATTAGCAGCTCGGAAGTCTAAACACTTGAAGAATTAAAGAACCCCAAACGTGAATTAACAGCTTCTGTACCTGATATGCAAAATTCTTATATAAACCTGACTTTACATGGAAAAGATTGAGAAGTCTAAAATATCTGTACATATTAAAAACAAGAAAGTGTACTAGCTTATCCTAAACTTCATTTCTCCACTGATTTTTCTATGATTTTATTGCTTGTGAGAGAAAAGTAATATTTTTTTCATTGAAGTATTCCTGGTAAATTTTGATGAATGAGGCAGGTCAGATGGTAGAGGAGGGCGGGTCCCTGTCTGGGTTGCTAACAGCATTCCTTAGTGAGGGGGCTTGGTGACATTAGGCTGAGGCAGTACCTGCTGCCATCCTTGCCGTGGTATCGTGGAATCTTACCTCCATGCAGGGTGTGAGCTTTTGCTAAGTGAAACTGCACT
Source organism: Jaculus jaculus (assembly GCF_020740685.1). Taxonomy (NCBI): domain Eukaryota; kingdom Metazoa; phylum Chordata; class Mammalia; order Rodentia; family Dipodidae; genus Jaculus; species Jaculus jaculus. The sequence goes on from NC_059102.1 coordinate 323,915,371, forward strand.
TTTTTCTACTTTAGCCTTATTTCTCACTCATCTCACTGACTGATTTTGGACTGTTTACCTAAGTTAATAATAAAGGGTTGTCAATCAAAAAGGTGTTTTTGTTTGGACCTAAATATTATTTTTGTGCATAAGTGTACATAGAGTCCCTAAGTAACATAGAGGCCTGGCCTGTTATGCCACTCATTGGGCTTGCTGCTGTTTCTTTCCGTGGTTCCATACCTGTAACTAGCTTTAAGAAAATAGTTTATAGCTTTCTATTTTTCTCAAACTTGCTCTGTGTATTTTAACCAGGTTTGCACTAGAGCCCTAAAATAGAGCAGAGAGTTTTTCCTCTTACAGTAATATATGACAGACACACGTAGGGGGCTGAAGACACAGCACAGTTGGTTGAGTGCTTGCCTAGCATGCATGAGGTCAGGCCTTCCGTCCCTGCTACTACATCAAGCAGATGTAGTGGCACAAGCCTATAATCACAGCACTTTGGAGGTGGAGGCGGGAGAATCAGAATTTTGGTTACGTAGGGGGTTCAAGACCAGCCTGGGCTAGAGAGACCCTATCTCAAGTTCATGTGCATGCACACATGTGCGCGTGTGCACATACACAGAATTTTCATGTTTCTCATATAAAGGAGACAGCTAATGTGAAATAACCATTATCTCTGTTTCTGACATCAAGAAATTTATCAGAAGAGCTTTATGTAGTGGTTTGTACTGAGTTCAATACCCTGCACTCTCATAAAAAGCCAGGCGTGTGGGCTGGAGAGATGGCTTAGTGGTTAAGGCACTTGTCTGTGAAGCCTAAGGATCCAGGTTTGATTCCTCAGAACTCATGTAAGCCAGATGCACAAGGTGGTACATGCGTCTGGAATTTATTTGCAGTTACTGGAACGTGCCCATCTCTCTGTCTACTCCTCTCTCTTTCTCTCCGTCTCCTAAAAGTAAATAAATAAAATATATTTTTTAAAAAAGCTGGGTGTGGCTGCACATCTGTATCTTCAATTCTGAGGTTAGGGCACAGACAAGAGAATCTCTGGGTGTTGCAGTCAGGTTCGCATTGCTGGTAGAAATCACCCAGCCAAGAACAGTTTGTGGGGAAAACAAGAGGTTTATTTTGGCTTACAGGCTCAAGGGGGACGTTCCATGATGGCAGGGGGAAATGATGGCATGAGCAGAGGGTGGACATCAGCAATAGGAGAGTGTGCCAAACACTGGCAAGGAGACACTGGCTATAACATCCATATGCCCGCCCCCAACAATACACTCCTTCCAAGAGACGTTAATTCTCAAATTTCTATCAGCTGAGAACCTAGCATTTATGGAGGACACCTGAATCAAACTGCCACACTGGGCTAATCAGTAAGCATCAATCTGGCCAAAAAGGGAAAAAACAAAACAACAATAACAACAGGAAAAAAAAAAAAAAAAAGGCTCAGGTTCAGTGAGAGACCCTGTCTCAGGACAAAAGTTGGAAGAGCATTTGAGAACACAGCATCCTCCTCTGGCCTCCACATGTGAACACACAGGGTGTGCGTTGCTGTGTGCATGTGAGTGTACACCACATACACACCCACCCACAAGCCGGGGAGCACCACACATTATAATAAATAAACAAAGTCCATTTGCGAACCAGTATGACGGTGGCACAAACCTGTGATCGATCCCATTGCACCGCAGTGAAGGCAGTGGTGGGGGAGGATTGCAAGTTCAAAGCCAGCCTAGGCGATCTTTCTGTCTGCCTCTCTGTCTGTCTGTCTCTAAGACAAAACAAAAAGATAAATAAGAGTTCTACTTAAAAAATGGAAGAGGTTAAGTAAGCAAATTGAGCACTTTAGCTATGCAAATGATCTTGACAACCCAAAGCAAATATTTGCAGCAGTCAATGAATGTATCTTCACTGTTTGATATGCCATAAATATTCTCTCTTCTTTTTCACTATAAGAGCAACGTCATTTTTCAGTTTCCATAAGCTGGATTCAAGCAGATCCCCAAGGTCTTTTAGCATCTGTGACTGCTCTTGTACAAATGGTCGAAGCATTTGATCATCTTCCTAAAAAACAAGTGAAGGAAAAAAAATGATAGCAGTAGACCTCATATCATGAGAATAAAAACTACTTTGTATATATAAATGGGAGGCCCAGTAATTTTTCTCTTCTGGCTAGAAAGCTGCATTTGAACCTTATCGGCCTAAGAGCAACCTGGTTTTCAGGAGGCCTGGCTGAGTCTACCAAAAGCTGATGATGTCAGCAGAGAGGGGACTGAGCAAGACACCACTCTACATTGTCACCCTCAGCCACCTAAGGAGTTTTCCCCACACTTTTAGGGACCTTAATGTAGGCTAAACAACCAGGATTCATGGCTTTGACCCAAGAAAGAATTCCAGGAGGAATCACTATGAAGCAGAGTTGAAGATTCTATTAAGGATATTTTGGGGGCTGGAGAAATGGCTTAGTGGTTAAGGCACTTTCCTGCAAAGCCTAAGAACCCAGGTTCGATTTCCCATATAAGCCAGATGTACAAGGTAGAGGCCCTGGTGCACCCATTCTCTCTCAAATATTTTTTAAAAATGAGAAGGATAGATAGAGATTAGGAGCTAGGTGGGCTTTCTTTTGTAGATAGGCAAGTAGGGACACAAAAGCACATAAATGTCAACCTGCTCTGGAAGGACTAGAAGGGTATTCCAGTCTGAACCTAAACCTGATTCATTAAAGAATTTTTTGTGGCTTTCCCCTTCCCCACCTGCAGGCTCATTCTGAGTCTGCACTTTCCTCCCTGATCCAAGATCTACCAACCCACAAGGTCCTCCAGATACAGCTCATCCCAGCCCAGTTTCTAGTTTACATCCGTAAGGTTATTAGAGAAGCCAATCCAAGTCACCAGACAGGTCACCCACTCGGGGCTCCTCCCAACTTGGGACCTTTCTGCTTTTATTCTTTTTTTTTTAAGTTTTTTTAAAAATTTATTCATGATAAGAGAGAAAGAGAGAGAGAGAATGGGCATTCCAGGGCCTCTAGCCACTGCAAACAAACTCCAGACACATACACCACCTTGTGCATCTGGTTTCACACAGTTACTGGGGACTTGAACCCAGACCATCAGGCTTCGCACAGGAGTAGTCACACCCTATCATCTATATGGCATAGATCTAGTTTAAAGAAAAGCAGTTCCTGGTGCTCCAGGGACACTCATCACTCACGGGAGGTCTGAACTGCCTCAGTCTGAGAAGCTGCCCTCTGGCCGTGCTCATGCCCTGGTAGAAGACCTTCAGCGCCCTGGCCAGCTCTCTATCACAGTGGGATTGCTGAGTATGCACTTGAGTCGTCTCTCTGGTTGACAGCAGCCGGGTTGTCACTCCGTTTTCCTTTGGGGTATCAGAAAGCTTTGGGGCTAGGGTAGGAAGCAAAGGCATTTATTATTCAGCTATATACCCAAGCAGCTCTGTGTTGCTTGTGTAGGTGGCATCCTTCTTTTTTTTTTTTTTTTTTTTTGGTTTTTCAAGTTAGGGTCTCTAGCCCAGGCTGGCCTGGAATTCACTATGTATTCTCAAGGTGGCCTGGAACTCACGGCGATCCTCCTACCTCTACCTCCCGAGTGCTGGGATTAAAGGCAAGCACCACCACGCCCGGCTGGTGGCATTCTTAATCTGCCTTTATCAACATACTTCTTTGGATGCATCCAAAACGATTTCATAGGACAGAAGAAAACAAATGTTCTCCATGTTTCATGTTACAAGATAGGATTTGGGGGCTGGGGAAATGGCTCAGTGGTTAAGTGTGCTTCTCGCACAAGCACGTCCCACGTAAAACAGTTGGGCATGGCCACATGCACCTGTAACCCTAGTCCTTCAGAGAAGCAGAGATCAGAGAATCTTTGGAGCCCCACAAGCTCTGGAACCTGCAGAAGGAGCCTCCAGCTCAAAACAAGACCTGCAGGAAGAGTGATGGGCAGTTCACCCAATGTTCCGCTCTGGCCTCCACAGGCAAGTGACCCCTGCTGCAAGCAGGCGTATGGGGTGCCTCTCACAAGGGCACATCCACGTCACACACATCATATTACACACATGCACGTGCACATACACGTACTCACATGCAATTCTTTCAAAAAACATCAGAGTAAAATCATTAAAATGTTCATATCCTTGAAAGACAAATATACATCCCCAAATGTGGGAGTTTGGGGATGAACTAAACAGTGCAGTGAACACAGTGTCTCACCTTGTTGAGAGGAACCACTTCTATGCAGTGATTCCTTGAGAAACACATTTTCCTCTCTTAAGACTCTGTTAACATCTCTGAGCAGCTCTGTCTCCTCCTCCAATTTGAGTAGCTTCAGATAAAGTTCCGATAGCTGGTTTGATGATGTCTACAAAAGCCATGTAAGGAGGATTATAAGTATGGTATATTGTCTATATTTATGGAAGTTGTCCATAAAACATTAAGAAAGATATGTCAGGGCTGGAGAGATGGCTTAGCAGTTAAGCGCTTGCCTGTGAAGCCTAAGGACCCTGGTTAGAGGCTTGATTCCCCAGGACCCACGTTAGCCAGATGCACAAGGGGGCGCATGCACCTGGAGTTCCTATGCAGTGGCTGGAGGCCCTAGTGTGCCCATTCTCTCTCTCTCTGCCTCTTTATCTTTCTCTGTTGCTTTCAAATAAATAAATAAAAATAAACCAAAAAAAAAATTTTTAAAAGACATGTCAGCTCAGCCTTTTATTGGGTTACTGGCATAGTCTTGGCATGGGCAGTTCATACTACTTCATGTAGACTGAATGGGATGGGGAGGCAGGGAGAGGGTTCCCTCAGGGTACACAGAAAACACTTTCATTGAAGGAAAAGAGCGCTGATGATCGCATGTGGCTGTCATGAGATTTTCTAGTCACCTGTGATGCCTATTTTCATACCATATGTACACACCTGACTCATCTCCTTCACAGTGGAAAATTTCTTGATATCTACCATGACGTGGCCTTCCCCTGTGAGCAGAAGATCCAACTGAGGGTGGTCCAACTCTGCACAGCCTTCTGTAGTGTGGGGAAGAACCAACAGGGGAAGGAGTCTCCGTTGTCCAGGCCCGGTGAGGCGTGAGGAAACCACGCGCTCGCCTCCAGGCCTGGGGGGCAGATAGCTCTTGCCCACTGCTACACAGTCCCTGCCCCCCCCCCCCACTGCCCTTTTCCGCAGAGCCAGGCAGCCTGACATGAAACCTGACTGAACAGTGTAACATGCAAAAGAATAAGGAAACAAGGTACCTTGAAGGCCCCACAGATCGACAATGAGAGCATTTGTCTGTAAATAGCTCAGAAACTCCTGAGATGTATTTAAGGCTGCAAACTGGACAGTCTCTTCGATTTGGGGATTCACACTTTTCCATACGGGCTTGGTATATAAAGTGTTTGGGAGGTCATAGATTTTGTACCTAAGGCAAGAATTTACAGCACACTTTAAAGCCCGAAGGAGGAATCACCTCAGCCACAGAATGATAACTGACACGTCATTTACATGAAAACATGCCATCCTGCTCTTGCTTGCTGCCTCCAGCGTTACTTAGTAGAGTATCAGCCATCAGCACGTAGTTAACAAGTTGACAAGGAGTTAGCAGTGTTCTCTCTCTAGATGCTCTAAACTGCTAATTTTCCTTGTGAGGTGCTGGTTTGGTTTCTGTTCTCCAAAGTATCGCTTTTTTGCTTTAGCCTTTAATGTTTTAACCTAACAAATTTAGCTCTGGCCAGCTTATCTGCCCTACCATAATACAGTTTTTTTTTTTGGGGGGGGGGGGTGGGCTTCAAGGTAGGGTCTCACTCTAGCCCAGGCTGACCTGGAATTCACTATGTAGTCTCAGGGTGGCCTTGAACTTACGGTGATCCTCCTACCTCTGCCTCCCGAGTCCTGGGATTAAAGACGTGTGTCACCACCCCCGGCAAGTATTTTTTGTTTGTTTGTTTCTAGCAAAAGTATTTTAATAGATAATACAATTTTACTCGATATTGATTTTGGTGATTAAAAATCTACTCTACTATTCCCAGGTGACCTGGAATATGACTTCTCTATTTGATGGGCGTGGGAAAGTAGTAGTTTCCCACCAGAAACCACATAGATGGTATGTGCAAGCAGGCTGTGGTGAAGACTCATACCCGATCTGAACTCCCCGCTTGGCATCTTCCTTAAGCCACTTGACGCCGAGGCACTGAACAATATGAATCTGAAAATCGACCCTCTTGCCCAGCAGCTCCAAAGGGTCAGTAACCACTTCCTCCTCCCCATGGGCTCTGTTGACAGAAGGCGAGCGTTTGTCTCATTAGTCTGGGTCCAGAAGGGATGTCACAGGAATGGAGTCCTTAAAGCTAGGTGAATCTACTGACAGAGGGACGGGTGGTGGTATCATTGTAGAATCCATTCATTCATGCAAGGGATACAATGCTGGTGCTTCTGGGGAAGCGGTACAGTCTCAAGGATCTCTGAGCAGGGAGGTGAGAGTTCCAACATCTTCACGGAGCAAATGGGCATGGATGTGTTACTAAATCCACACTGAAGATTGGGGTCCCCATGGGGAGGAAGAGCCAGCGGGCTGCCCCAGGGCTGCCTCCCTGGTTGTTGTCTGCATTGGTGAGTTGTTTCTAGTTCACCTCAGGCCCATGCACTCAGAACTTATTTGTATGGCTTTCTAAGTGGGGACTTCTTTATGTCTCATGGGTGCATTTGCATTGTGACCATCAGGCGGACTAGATGGCCACATAGCCATGTGACTAGCCAGTACCCTAAAGTTCCTATAAATGCTTATTTTTTTCTTTTCTTTTTAATTATTTATTTGAGAGACAGACAGACAGAATGGGCGTGTCAGGGCCTCCAGCTGCTGCGAACGAACTCCAGATGCACGCACCACCATATGCATCTGGCTTATGTGGGTCCTGGGGAATCGAACCGAGGTCCTTTGGCTTTGCAGGCAAGTGCCTTAACCGCTAAGCCATTTCTCCAGCCCTAAACACTTAATTGTTAATGTTTTATTAACTTATTTCAGAGAGGGGCAGAGAGAGAGAATGGGCATACCAGGGCCTCTAGCCACTGCAAATGAACTCCAGATGCATGCAACCACTATGTACATCTGGCTTACGTGGGTCCTGGGGAATCAAACCTGTGTCCTTTGGCTTTGCAGGCAAGTTCCTTAACCTCTAAGCCATCTCTCCAGCCCCCTTTTAAAATATTTTATTTTTACTTATTTATAAACACTTAATTTTTTGGTTGGGTTGGTCTGTTTGACCCCAGAATCTTTATCCTTGAATAGCAAGACAAAAGGCCATATCAGGTCCTCTCTGAGAGCTGGCACCCAGAACCAGGAACTGGCCATTCCCCTGCCACTGCTGCCCAGTCTCTTCACTTAGGATTGCAAAGACTTTTTCTGTATAAACATTCTATGGCCTGAAAAGAGAAAACACAGAGGCAGGTAAAAGATGGCAAGCACAGTTTAGGTCAGAATAGGTAGCCTGAACCAAAGCCTGTCCCCACAGAAAATTCAGAGACATCTCAGAAGAAGGCCGGGTGTCTGCTAAGGCTGGAACCAGAGTAAGCACGAATAAGCATTCTGCTTCAGGCTCTGCAGCCTCCCACATGGGAAAAACATCCCGGGTGGTAGACGCCAGGCCTCTCATGTGTGAGGAGTGGGCCGTGGGTGGGCAGGTCCCACCATACTGACTTCTTTCCTGAGGCTCCACTGATGGAAACAACCCAGGGTTTGGGGTGCTTGTCCAAAGCTAACTACACTTGCTTCTTTTTAAAAAATATTTATTTATTGCTGGGCGTGGTGGTGCACACCTTTAATTCCAGCACCCAGCAGAGGTAGGAGGATTGCTGTGAGTTTGAGGCCACCCTGAGACTCCCTAGTGAATTCCAGGTCAGCCTGGGCTAAAGAGAGACCCAACTTCGAAAAACCGAAAAAAAAAAAAAACAGCAACATATATATGTGTGTGTGTGTATATATATATATATATATATATACATATATATATATATATATATATATATATCTTTTTTTTTTTGAGAGAGAGAAAGAGGTAGAGCGAGAGAGAGAATGGGTGTGTCAGGGCCTCCAGCCACTGCAAATGAACTCCAGATGCATGTGCCCCCTTGTACATCTGGCTAATATGGGTCATGGAGAATCGAACCAGGGTCCTTAGGCTTCGCAGGCAAATGCCTTAACTGCTAAGACATCTCTGTAGCCATACACATGCTAGTTTTTGGCTTTTCGAAGTAGGGTCTCCCTCTAGTCCAGGCTGACCTGTAATTCACTATGTAGTCATAGTCTCAGAATGGCCTTGAACTCGCAGTGATCCTCCTACCTCTGCCTCCCGAGTGCTGGGATTAAAGGCGTGCGCCACCACGCCCAGCTACACCTGCTTCTTTACAGGATGTCACCCTCATTCTTTGCCTCCAGTGCTCAGTGACTCAAGTGCTGCTAGGCGTTTGGCAGAAGTCATATTCACTGAGGCCAAGTGAGGCTCATAAATGACCGCGGTGGGGACCAGGCGGACCACCCTTTCAGGAGAACTTGGGCTTGTTCTGAAGTTTCTATGTGTGACTGACCCAAAACCAAAGAGGGCCAGGAGATACCCACCGTCCTTCTGGGGAGCAGGGGACGATGTGGATGTGCAGCATGGCCTCCTCCAGCCCGTCGCAGTTCAGAAACTCCACCTGCTCCTCCAGCTTCATGCAGTAGGCCAGTGACTGGAGCCAGATGTGCGCTGAGCCCAGGTGGACAGCCTCCACAGGATCCCAGAAAGGGTCATCCTCTCGAGTCACGTGGCTGTCTTCTCCCTCCAGAAAGCGCTGGTAAAGTTCCTCCATCAAGAATTTCCTGTTGATGAACTTGGCTTTTGACCACATCCACACCTGAAAATGCAAAAGAGGATCACCCATAAGTGGGTTCATCTGCTCAAATGATCTATCATCTCTGGATTTTTCCCAGCAAAGCTCTCCACAATGGGTGGAGTTTCAGGAAGACTACATGCCACTCATCAAAGTTAGCTTGATGAGCCCCCTTCCAGAATGCCACATTCACTGTGTTGCTTTAGCATTGCTCAAGTTGTTTGAGTTTGGGATATGCCTAGAGGAGGAAACAGGACTCTCTGAGGAGAAATGAAGGTCTGGGGCTTGAGGCACACAAAAGAACAGTCCTCAAAGATATCTATGTGATAGTCCATGGGACCTGTGAATGGTACATTATATGGCAAAGGGGAATTAAGATTGCAGGAGGAATTAGGTCTGCCCATGAGTTGACCTTAAAATGAGATTATCTTGGATTAGCCAGGTGAGCCCAGTGAAACCAGAAGGGCCTTAGACAGGGAAGAAGCAAAGAGAAGAAAGAGCCAGAGAGGTGCTGTGTGGATGAAGATGCTCTGAGCCCGGGCTTGTTGGTGATGTCTAAAATGGGGCAATAGGGGCTGGAGAGATGGCTTAGTGGTTAAGCACTGCCTGTGAAGCCTAAGGACCCTGGTTTGAGGCTCGATTCCCCAGGACCCACGTTAGCCAGATGCACAAGGGGGCACATGGTCTGGAATTGGTTTGCAGAGGCTGCAAGCCCTGGCACGCCAATTCCCTCTCTATCTGCCTCTTTCTTTCTCTGTCTGATGCTCTGAAATAAATAAACAACAAAAATAAATTTTAAAAAAAGGCATTCTCAGTCTAGCACACATTCCTCTCTGCTGGCCTGGCCTTCAGGGCTGTGAGGAACACACAGTCTGCAAAATTCAGTGTTAGCATGGCGGACACCCATGTTTCATGTCCTAGGGATCAGATGGTGACAGAAGTTCTAACCTTGGGGGTTCCCTTAAGTTCCTTATTCCAGAGAACTAGGATAATGGGGATCAGGATAATGAAGTGAGTTCACTGCAATGGGCGTTATGACAAGTGAAACTGGAGGCTGTCCTTGTCATAGGAGACAGGGACAGAGTGGATTCCAGGGCTCTCTGATTTCAGGTTGGCTTGACAGTCCAGGCTTACGCTCGTGGTTGGACGAGTCACTCACCTGAGCCAACAGCTATGTGGCAAGGCCCACTGAGAAGCCCCTGGTACACACTCATTCTCATTCTCTCTCTCTCTCATAAAAATATTTAAGAAAGGACAAAGAAGAGGGTTATGACCCAGAACATTTTGGCCGCTGTAGAGACGTGAAACCAGTGCAGTCTTAGTGGCTGGGGTCAGGGTCTTCCAGAGCCACCTGCTCAGGGATTCCCCTGCTAAGAAAAGATTTGTGTTGAGGGCTTGGGAGGGAGCAGCTCACCCTCCCAAGGATTAGTGACAAAGCCTGTCAAAACAGACTAAAGGGCTGGAGAGGTGGCTTAGAGGTTAAGGCACTTGCCTGCAAAGCCTAAGGACCCAGATTTGATTCTCCAACATCCATGTAAGCCAGATGCACATTGTGGCACATGCATCTGGAGTTCGTTTGTAGTGGCTAGAGACCTCTGCATGCCCATATTCTCGTTCTCCCTGCCTCTTCCTCTCTCTGAAGTAAATAAAATATATTAAAAAAATCATGGGCTGGAGAGATGGCGTAGCGGTTAAGCGCTTACCTGTGAAGCCTAAGGACCCCGGTTCGAGGCTCGATTCCCCAGGACCCACATTAGCCAGATGCACAAGGGGGCACACGTGTCTGGAGTTCGTTTGCAGTGGCTGGAAGCCCTGGCGCGCCCATTCTCTCTCTCACTCTCTATCTGCCTCTTTCTTTCTCTGTCACTCTCAAATAAATAAATAAAAATCTTTAAAAAAAAAATCAGGGCCGGGCATGGTGGCGCATGCCTTTAATCCCAGCACTCGGGAGGTAGGAGGATAGCCGTGAGTTCGAGACCACCCTCAGAGTACATAGTGAATTCCAGGTCAGCCTGAGCTAGAATGAAACCCTACCTCGAAGAAAAAAAATCAAAGCTCTCTGATGTTTAAAAAAACAAAAAACAGGGCTAGAGATGGCTTAATGGTTAAGCGCTTGCCTGTGAAGCCTAAGGACCCCAGTTTGAGGCTCAGTTCCCCAGGTCCCATGTTAGCCAGATGCACAAGGGGGCGCATGTGTCTGGAGTTCGTTTGCAGAGGCTGGAGGCCCTGGCGCGCCCATTCTCTCTCTCTCCCTCCATCTGTCTTTCTCTCTGTGTCTATCGCTCTCAAATAAATAAATAAATAATTAAAAAAAAAAGAACTTAAAAAAAAAACAAGCCGGGCACACACCTTTAATCCCAGCACTTGGGAGGCATAGGTAGGAGGATCGCCATGAGTTCAAGGCCACCCTGAGACCACATAGTGAATTCCAGGTTAGCCTGAGCTAGGGTGAGACCCTACCTCGACAAAACAAGAAACAAAACAAAACAAAAACAAACAAACAAAAATAAAAAACAGACTAAAGATGAGTGTCCAGTGTTCAGGGTTAGAGTACTCAGGGGCATCACATAGACAAGAGTTACTATGACACTTGCCTGAGACTCTCTTCCTCTGAGGGCAAAGGGAGAGAAAACAGGGTCTTAATTCCTTAAAAAGAAAGAAAAAAAAAAAAAAAAGACCATTCTAACAGGTTTGGGGGGGGGTAGTGATCAAATGGACCTTTTCAGGGTCTTGTGAAAGTGTGGATTGTCTCATTGCTTTAGGACATCACGTCTCTTTCTCACACGTGCACATGCGCACAGAGACAGGGCTCAGGCTCCCTCACAGGACAGCACTAATGCTTTCGAGCCACGAATGGTGAATGTGCAGAGCGTGTCTTTAAGAAAGACCCCAGGAGAGCTGGGGAGATGGCTTAGCGGTTAAGCGCTTGCCTGTGAAGCCTAAGGACCCCGGTTCGAGGAGGCTCGGTTCCCCAGGTCCCACGTTAGCCAGATGCACAAGGGGGCGCACGCGTCTGGAGTTCCTTTGCAGCTGCTGGAAGACCTGGCGCGCCCATTCTCTCTCTCTCCCTCTACCTGTCTTTCTCTCTGTGTCTGTCGCTCTCAAATAAATAAATAAAAAATTAAAAAAAAAAAAAAGAAAGACCCCAGGAGCTGCTGCCGCCTGTGAGAGGACAAGCCATCGCAGCCCCTCTTGCGCACATCTGCCCTCTTTGCTGAGTCTCCCCGTCTGCCGCTGCCCAAGAGTCACCCACGCCCCTTGGAAGCTCCTGCCGCGGCGGCTCACACCTGCCCGCCCATGGGGTCCTACCTCGCCAGTCCTTTGTTTTGTCACCTTCACCATGACCTCCTTTTGCAGGTCATAGCCTCTGGAATCTGACGCTGCTAAATTCTTCACCTTCAGCTCCATTTTCAGTCCCTGGTAAAAGAAGCACTTCTCACTAAATCAGCGTCCACTTACCAGTCCATTCTCCTTTACGATTTCTTTTTCATTCTTCCTACACTCAAGCTTGCTTTTCTTTTTCTTCCTTCCTTCCTTCCTTTCTCTCATTTCTTTTCTTTCTCTCTTTCTTTCTTTCTTTTTTTTTTTTTTCCCAAGGTAGGGTCTCACTCTAGCTCAGGCTGACCTGGAATTCACTATGGAGTTACAGGGTGGCCTCAAACTCATAGCAATCCTTCTACCTCTGCCTCCCGAGTGCTGGGATTAAAGGCATGTGCCACCATGTCCGGCTTTCTTTTTTTTTTCTTTGTGTGTGTGTGTGTGTGTGTGTGTGTGTGTGTGTGTGTGTGTGGAGTATATGTGTGATGTGTGGTATATTCATGTGTGTGAAGATACGTACAACCAATGCTTGCAGAGGCCAGAGGACAACAGAGGGTGTCTTTCTCTTAACTCTCATACCCATAAAACCTTTAGACAAGGTCTCTCTCTCTCTCAACCCTGAGTTGATGTCCATCAGTGAGCCCCCAGGTGATTTTATGATCTCCGTACCCCACCGCACAGTGGACTAGGGTTACAGACATGCATGGCTATGTCCAGCTTCTTACATGGGTTCTGGGGAGTCAAACTTGGTAGTCTCTGGCCCAAGAGGGCCCTCATGTTTAAGCAGCAAGCACTCTTAATGGCTGAGCCCTAACCCTAGCCCCACCCTCAGGCTTTCTAAAAGAACAGGGTCTGACCCTTGTTCCTTGGAGTTCCTGCCAGGAGAAATGGCAGAATACCACAATGTCTGAACAGTGTCCTGTCATAGTTACTAAGGTGACTAAAATTCTCCCAAGGTTTCTGTTGACTGGGATCCCATATCACGGCACTGACCTCAGTCTAAGAGCTGTCAGTGGCATAGCAGTCGTTGAGGTGCCCGAGAGGTTCTGGGACAATCAGAAGTGAGTGCTTATAACCAGCAAGTGTTGATCTGGGGCGCTGGTGGCTCAGTCCGGCCGGGAAGGTGTTAGTCTAACTTCTATCACTAGTTCAAGGTGACATCTTGGGAAAGCTCTCCATGTCCCCAGACCTCTCGGTCCTTTTAGGACCTGACACTATGTCATCTTCAGGCTCTATAAAGTTACCTTCTCCAGCTCGTCACTCATTTGATTTGCTTCTGCCACCAGTGGCATGAGTTTGACATAGTCCTGGAACACAGCCAAGACACTGGGGTCCACCTGGCCATCTCCATCTCCAGTGCTCACAGCACCTGCCGGACAGTTGTCAGAATGGAGATGAGTCGGTGGCTCAGTCTGAGATGCCGTCCAGCTGTAATCAACTCACACGTCATTTGCTCACTCCTGGCATCGCTTGTCTCGACTCATGAATCTCAAGCCAGAAGGTTCTGCTTTGCTTGAGTAGAGTGGAGGAAGGGTCACGGAGACTATGGGAGGGCCAATCCCCCTCCCAGACCTGGGTGACCACTGCCTCTTCTTAGGACCTCTCAGCTTTTTAGGAACTCCTTGCCTTGTCAGTGGGTCGCACCGTGTACTAAGGCCTGATCCACAGGACTGCCCAACAGGCTGCCTTGTTGAGGACTCGTCACCATCACTGTGACGTGAGCACCTCCAACCCCGGGTCTGAAGCTTGACATCAGTGCACCCCAGCCCTGGGCTGGCAAGGCAGCTGTACAGCTAGACACTGTGCACCGCTGCATAGAAAGGTGGATTACTCAGTCCTGATGCCACTAAGTCTTACCAGATTTGATCAAGAACTTCAGCAGAAGCTGGGTGTGATAGCACACAGAATCCCAGCACTCAGCCAGCTGAGGTAGAGAATTGTTAAGTCGAGGCCAGCTTGGGCTATATAGAGAGCTTGAGGTTAACTTCAGACACCTAGTGGAATCTTACCTCAAGAAAGGAAGAAAGAAAGAAAGAAAGAAACAAACAAACAAACAAACAAACAAACCAAGGGTTGGAGAGATTGCTACGTGGTTAAGGCCTTTGCCTATGAAACCAAAGGACTCAGGTTCAATTCCCCAGGACCCACATAAGCCAGCTGCATAAAGTGGCACGTGTGTGGAGTTCATTTACAGTGGCTGAAGGCCTTGAGGCACCCATTCTCTTTCTACCTGCCTCTCTCTCTTTCTCAAATAAATAAACATTAATAACCAAGGAAAGAGTTATTACAAAAAAATTAAAGAGGGCTGTAGAGATGTCTTAGCAGTTAAGTGCTTGCCTATGAAGCCTAAGGATACGGGTTCAAGACTCAATTCCCCAGGAATCACATAAGCCAGATGCACAAGGGGGCGCATGTGTCTGGAGTTCGTTTGCAGTGGCTGGAGGCCCTGGAGCTCCCATTCTCTCTCTCTGCCTCTTTCTCTGCCTGTCTCTCTCAAATAAATAAATAAAAATAAACAAAAAAATTAAAAAAAAATAAAAGAAAGAAGGAAACCAAATGCAGAACATTGTGGCTCATGCTTGCAATCCCAGCACTTGAAGGTTTAAGCAGGATAATCATTGAATTTGAGGCTAGTCTGGACTACACAATGGAAAAAAAAAAAAAAAAAGAACATCCACAGAAGAAAAGCAAGGAAGTGAGTTTCAGACCAATTTATTTTGCTAAAATTCTGAGCAGACTTCTCATCTCTGCCCTACTGTTCTCCACCCAAGGTCTTAGTAAGGCAAACCAAGCACAGGTGCTCCCTTTGGGATGCTGGCACATCATGAAGACCTCAGGGTGGCCCAGCGTACCCTCCGCACAGTGCCCTGGTGTGAGGGCCGGAGGTGCGGCCAGGTGCTTGGGAGCCTCCCCCTGAAGCATGGAGAAAGCTGGGCAGAGCAAGGGCCAAACCTTGGAAGACACTCACCTGGTGGGGCGTCTCGGATGTGGAGGCAGGTGAGGGGAAAGGAACATCTTTGACTCAGAAACCTAGGGCTGCAACTTCCTGTAGTCCCAGGGCCCGGACTTTGTTTTTCACTATCCCCAGCAGAGGAGGCTTCCACTCCATGCCAGGCTGGTGTGCCATGGGTTGTGTTGGGTTCCCCGAGTGGGACCAAAAGCCATCAGCTGCCTTTATCCAATCCAGCCATCCCATCTGGGCACCCTTCCCTCATCGGCTGTATCTAACGCTCTCCACAACTCTTGCATACCAAGAGTCATGCTTTGAACTGTCTCTGCTCTCATTACTATGGGAAACTTTGACAAATCTTTGACATGTATTCACTGTATCTTTAGGAAAATCATATTAAGGGACTAGGGGTGTAGCCCAGTGGTAGACAATACTACCATGCACAAAGCCCAAGTTTGATTCACAGAGAGAGAGAGGGAGAGATTGAAACATCACTTTGTTTAAAGATTATATTTTATTATTTTATTTTTATTTATTTATTTATTTATTTTTGGTTTTTCAAGGTAGGGTCTCACTCTAGCCCAGGCTGACCTGGAATTCACTATGGAGTCTCAGGGTGGCCTCGAACTCACGGCAAGCCTCCCGAGTGCTGGGATTAAAGGCGTGCGCCACCATGCCGGGTTTAAGATTTTATTTTTATTTATTTGAGACAGAGAGGGAGGGAGAGAGAGATTGAGAGACAGCAAGCACCTCAGGGCCTCTAACCACTGCAAACAAATTCCAGATGCATGCGCCACCTTGTGCAGCTTGCTTAAGTGGGACCTGGGGAACTGAACCTGTGTCCTTTGGTGTTGCTGGCACAGCCTTAACCGCTAAGCCATCTCTCCAGCCCAGACCATCACATTTCAATGCACATTGTGGACACAGTAAGACTGTTTCCGCGAGGAAAGGGCACCCAGGGAAAGCAGATGCTTTCGGGTCAGCGCAGGGAAAATGCCCCTTACCGAGCGTGTCCACGCTCACGCCCGCCGCTGCTGCGCGCTCCAGCTGGAAAAAGTCGTAGTCGAATCTGCTCCAGTCTGCGCAGCCTCGCTCGGAAGGAAGCCCGACGTACAGGTAAGCGCTGTTGGAGCCCAGGATGACGCGGTCCTGGGAGGAGATGGGCTCAGGCGGGGGCGGGCCACCCCGCTCCGAGAGCCCAGTCCCGGCCCATCGGCCCATCCCATTGTGGGGACGCGATGAATGGGTCCGGCCCTCCTCCAGGTCTCAGCACCGTGGCTGTCAGAGTCTCAGTCTAAATCAGATTGGGGTTCAGTGCAGACTTTACACAGGGGACTTTTGGGGTGAGGTAAACATGCTGCTTTGGACCAGCCAAAAAAAAGCTCTGCAGAGGTGGCTTTGGGGAGTCAGGACTAAGAGGGACTGAAGTTGCAGGTAGCTAAGCAGTCCCTTTCCAAGGATAGGCTCTTTTAAAAAATATTTCATTGCCGGGCGTGGTGGCGCACGCCTTTAATCCCAGGACACGGGAGGCAGAGGTAGGAGGATCGCCATGAGTTCGAGGCCACCTTGAGACTCCATAGTGAATTCCAGGTCAGCCTGAGCCAGAGTGAGACCCTATCTCGAAAAACCAAAAAAAAAAAAAATTTATCTTATTTTATTTTATTTGAGAAAGAATGGTGCACCAGGGCCTCTAGCCACTGCAGCCGAACTCCAGATGCATGCACCTCTTTATGCATCTGGGCTACAGGGTTCCTGGGGAGTTGAACCTAGGTCCTTAGGCTTCACCATTAAGCCATCTCTCCAGCCCAAGGATGGGCTCTTAAACCTCAGAGATCATGAAATGTGAAAGCTGGACAGGATCTTAGAGATCCAATTCGACCCTCCTCGTTTTATAGGTGAGGTCTAGAAAAGCAAAGTGGCGTTGCTAAGACAGCGAGTTGGGAGCAGATCCGTCACTCAGCAGCTGTGACTAGATGGGCACCAAGAGGCCCAGCAGAGGCGGGAAGCCCAGCCCGGCCCCCCACTAGCTGTGACAGGAGCTCCACCCCTCGCCCGGGGTAGGACTTAGGAACTCCTGTGGCCCTGCGCGAAATGTACCAAATGCTGCAGTTTTGTCCTGGTGGTGATGGGCACCCCGTTAACGACAACCTTGCACCTGCTGTGTGGAGTGACTGTCACTTTGCCATCCAGATTCGTGATGGTAGCGTGTTTATCTGAAATTCTAAGAAGACAAGAGTTCGTCCCAATCACTGAGGGAATGATGACGTCGGCGACAGTTTAGGTTGCTCTGTCTCATTCTACAGCTGCGCCGAACAAGGAAGTGTTTGTAGGGCCTCCTAAGGGCTATGGTTTGTAGGGTGCTGCAGACTGTAAGGCAAAGCAGCTGTTTTGTCTCCAGAATGAACCCCAGCCCAGAGCCCACAGCTGCAGGATTGTCATGAGGGCGCAAAAGCTCACAGGCTGTGGGCTGGAGAGATGGCTCAGTGGTTACGGTGCTTGCCTATGAAGCCTAAGGACCCAGGTTCAATTCTCCAGGTCTCACGTAAGCCAGATGCACAAGGTGGCACATGTGTCTAGAGTTCGTTTGCAGTGGCTAGAGGCCCTGGTGTGCCCATTGTCACTCTTTCTCTCACTCCCTGTGTCTCTGTCTCAAATAAAAATAAATTTTAAAAAAACTTTTAAAGCTCACAGAGGCTCTGGAAAAATGGCTTAGCGGTTAAGGCGCATGCCTGCGAGGCCTAAGGACCTCTGTTGGATTCTCCAGGTCCCACGTTAGCCAGGTGCACGGGGGGGGGGGGCGCATGTGTCTGGAGTTCATTTACAATGGCTGGAGGTCCTGGTGCACCCATTCTCCCTCACTCTCTCCCCTTCTCTCTGTCTCTAATAAATAAATAGAAATAAAATCTTTTTTTTTTTTTTTAAAGTTCACAGAGCCAGGTGTGGTGGCGCACACCTTTAATCCCAGCACTCGGGAGGCAGAGGTAGGAGGATCGCCATGAGTTCGAGGCCACCCTGACACTACATAGTTAATTCCAGGTCAGCCTGGGCTAGAGTGAGACCCTACCTCAACAAACAAACAAACAAACAAAAACAGTTTACAGGCCTTGGAGCACTAATTCCCATTCTCTCTCACACAAGAAAGAAAAGAAAAGAAAAGAAATGCTGGCATGTTCAAATCGCTGTGAACTTACAAATCAGGCTCTAGCATAGCTCATGCAAGTGATGGGAAATGAAAGCAGGTGTCTCAGTGGAATGCTATGGAATCAAGTTTGGTGTCCATCAATGGTAGATAAAGACCATGGGGCATAAACCCAGCAGGGCAAACCATTCAGTCACAGGAAAGAATGGGTTCCTGGGATCTGCAGCAACACGGATGGAACTGGAGGACATTATGATGAGTGAAACAAGCTGGTCACTCATATGAAGAAACTAATAAGTTGATTTCAAAGCAATGAAGACTAGAAGGATGTGAAGGTTGGAGGGCCAGGGAGTGGCTGATGGGTACAGGGATGTAGTTGGATATGAAGATAGTTTCCAATGCTGGAGAGCATATGACTGTGATGGTTGAAACCACTGAATATTTCTTTCTCTTTTTTAATTTTTTTTTAAATTTGTTTATTTGAGAGCGACAGACGGAGAGAGAAAGAGGCCAATAGATAGACAGAGAATGGGCACACCAAGGCCTCCAGCCACTGAAAAGGACCTCCAGACGCGTGCGCCCCCGTGGGCATCTGGCTAACGTGGGTCCTGGGGAATCGAGCCTCGAACCAGGGTCCTTAGGCTTGACAGGCAAGCGCTTAACCGCTAAGCTATCTCTCCAGCCCCCACTGAATATTTCATTTAATCCTAGTAGAAAGAATTTTGAATACTTCTAACACAGATACCAGTTATCCTGCTTTGACTATTATCCATCACATACGTGTGCTAAAATTTCACACTATATAATTATGGAGCCAATTAAAATAAAGATATCTATGTATACATATTTATGTGTGTGTGGGTGTGTTTATAGAAGTTTTAAAAGGTGCTTGAGGATGGTGAGAGCTCCAAATACCAAAAACTGGGAATAGGGTTATCTTTGGAAGTAAGAAAGGCACCAGACACCAGCATGGGCCTGTCCCTTTAATCTATAGTTTCCTGCCAGGTATTCTTACTTCTAGTTTTTTGTTTTGTTTTATTTTTGGTTTTTCAAGGTAGGCTGTCACTCTAGCCCAGGCTGACTTGGAATTCCCTATGTACTCAGGGTGGCCTTGAACTCATGGCGATCCTCCTACCTCTGCCTCCTGAGGGCTGGGATTAAAGGCGTGTGCCACCACGCCTGGCTGTTGTATTTTAAAGGACTATCATGCATGATCTAGCCATGGACATCACTTCTATTCCAAGATTAGAACCAAGTAAACACGAAGTGGGCTCCACACAGTGGACTTCAGTTGGCACTTAGAACTGTGCCAACAGCCTCTGGTATAAGCGTGGCAGGGGTGTGCTGGGGGAGGTCTCGGAAGGTCTGTGCTCTTGCCCATTGAGCAGGATTTGTGGCCTGGCACGCCCATGACCAGAAACTGTCAAGAAACTCCTCCAGTCTGTAGCTTGGTGGTAGAGGGTAAGAACCCCCCAGTTCAAGTCCCAGTACTTCAAAGCAATTTTTTCCTCCAGCCCAACATGGTAGCACAAGCCTGTAATCCTGGCACTGAGAAGCTGAGGCAGGGGATTGTGAGTTTGAGGCCAACCTAGGCTCAGGCAAGATGACACGTACCTATAACCTCAGGCTCCAGGTAGAGGCTGGAGGATCAGGAGGGGGAGGCCGTCCTTGGCTACATAGCCAGTTTAAGGCCAGCCTGGGAGGCAGGAGGCCCTGTCTGATTGAGAGGTCCTAATTCTATAATGCAGGATATAAAGATGCAGTTTCTCAGAAACTTACCCCAGACCTCGAAGAATGATTGCGTTTGAAGCATCCTGACCAATGTCACATGAACCTGAAAAAAAAGTCAGGACAGTTG
This sequence comes from Jaculus jaculus, assembly GCF_020740685.1. Taxonomy (NCBI): domain Eukaryota; kingdom Metazoa; phylum Chordata; class Mammalia; order Rodentia; family Dipodidae; genus Jaculus; species Jaculus jaculus. The sequence goes on from NC_059102.1 coordinate 323,935,487, forward strand.
TCTTTATAAGATGACAGATGGGGATGGAGAAATTGCTCAGTGGTTAAGGCACTTGCCTTCAGAGCCCAGTGACCTGGGTTCAATTCCCCAGTACCCACGTGAGCCAGACGCAGAAAGCAGTGCGTATATCTGGAGTTTGTTTGCAGTGGTTAGAGGCCTTGGTACACCCATACTCTCACTCTCTCTGTCTTTCTTTCTCTGACTATATCTCTCTGCTTGCAAATAAATAAATTTATTTTTATATATTAGAGAGAGAGAGAGAATTGGCACACCAGGGCCTCAGCCATTGAAATTGAATTCTAGCTGCTTGCACCACCTAGTGGGCATCTAAAAAATTTATTTTCCTTATTTGCAAGCAGAGAGTTAAGAGAGATAGAGAATGGGCATGCCAGGGTCTCTAGCCACTGCAAAGGAACTCTGGACACATGTGCCACCTTGTGCATTTGCCTTATGTGGGTCCTGAGGAATCAAACCTGGGTCCTTTGGCTTTGCAGGCAAACACCTTAACCGCTAAGTCATCTCTCCAGCCCGAGGGAATTAAAAAAAAAAATGGACCATTAAAATCAGTCTGTCAGGAGCCAGGTGTGGTGGCACATACCTTTAATTCCAGCTCTGAGTAGGCAGAGGCAGGAGGATTGCTGTGAGTTCGAGGCCACCCTGAGACTACATTGTGAATTCCAGGTCAGCCTGAGCTAGAGTGAGACTCTACCTCGGGGGGTGGAGAGGAGAGAGACATTTCAGGGGCTGCTGCCCTCCCATAAACCACAAAACAAAAATGGAATGTGGGGGCTGGAGAGATGGCTTAGCGGTTAAGGTATTTGCCTGCAAAGCCAAAGGACGTCAACTCATTTCCCCAAGACTCATGTAAGCCAGATGCACAAGGTGGCGCCTGCATCTGGAGTTTCGTTTGCAGTGGTTGGAGGCCCTGGTGCACCCATTCGCCTTCTTTCTCCCTCTTTCTCTTTCTCTCTCTCTCTCTCTCTCTCTCTCTCTCTGTCTTAAATAAATAAATAAAACTTTTTAAAAAATGTGATGTGGGCTGGAAAGATGGCTCAGAGCTTAAGGCACTTGCCTGCAAAGCCGGAAAGAATGTCAGAGTCACATGTTGGGTCATGATTTGCAGAGACATTTATCATACCAATAACTGGGGGCTAACTCCACAATGCACGACCCATTTTCATTAACAAGGAGGGTCTAATGGGAGGGGGTAGATCACAGATGAGCCTAAATAATGGTACCAAACTGCCTGTATTTACTGAAAAGAAAACTAATAAATTAAATTTTTAAAAAAAAAAGACCCAGTTTCAATTTCCCAGTACCTACGTAAAGCCAGATGCACAAGGTGGCACATGCACCTGCAATTCGTTTGCAGTGGCTAGAGGTCCTGACATGTTCATTCTCTCCCCTCTCTCTCTCTCTCTCTCAAATAAATAAATAAAATATTTTTTAAAATAAAAGGGAAGGAGAGAGGGGAGGAAGGGAAGGGAAGGGAAGAGACGCAGAGCTGGCCTCTGGGACAAGAAGACACAGGACAGGTGGGGGAAGATCACATACCATCGCGAATGAAGTACTTGAGGACCCCAGTGAGCTGCGGGTCCTCATTGACGTTGAGAAGGTGAGGGAGGGTTTTCATCATCTGTTGCTCCTAGAAACGTGGAGAGGGTCCTGCCATCAGCTGGACTGGCCCCTGGGACCCACAGGAGCAAGGACAGCTGTCTGGGCATAGCTGTTCTAAGGCTCAGTGGTCTCCCACTGTCCTCCCCACAGCTGTCTGTGCGTGTCCCCTCCCTCCTTGACTTCCACCTCCACTGTCTGTCCAGGCCCCCGGTGTCCTCAGGCTTCCTGCTCGCGGCTGTCTGGATGCCCTGCCCGGGCAGGCCCTCTCTCTGACCCTCTCTTTGAGCTGAGTGAGCAGCAGTTATTGGGCTGGGCTGGGGAGATGGCTCAGCGGGTAAGAGGGCTTGCAGCAGGAGTGTGAGGGCCTGCTTCACCCCAAGTTCAATTCCCCAGCACCCACATAAGCAGCTGGACATGCCCATACATGCCTATCCCCCAGTGCCGTGGGGACCAGAAACTGGAGAATTGCTGGGGTCCATGAGAATGGCAGCTCCGGGCTGGAGAGATGGCTTAGAGGTTAAGCGCTTGCCTGTGAAGCCTAAGGACCCCGGTTCGAGGCTCAGTTCCCCAGGACCCACGTTAGCCAGATGCACAAGGGGGCGCACACGTCTGGAGTTCGTTTGCAGTGGCTGGAGACCCTGGCGCGCCCATTCTCTCTCTCTCTGCCTCTTTCTCTCTGTGTCTGTTGCTCTCAAATAAATAAATAAAAGTTTAGAAAAAGAAAATGGCAGCTCTGGGTTCAGAGAAAGGCTGTCTCAAGCAAATATGCAGATAAGTGACATGGAGGGTACGTGACACTCTCCTCTGGTCTCTTTATGCATGTGTGCCACACACACACACACACACACACACACACACACACACAGTGGCATTGCATTCACTCTCCCCTGACTGCCCCAGTGTATTTCATTCTTTAATGCAAACATTGGCTGTGCTGTGCTCATGGAGGATGAGATAAAGAAAGAAACTTGTGTCTTGAAGTTCTTCCTGATTAAAGGCAAAGAGGGTGGCGGTCCTTCTACTGGCTGCCGACCACGAACACCATGAAGCTCCGTATGCCCACCCTCCCTGTCCTGAGTCCCACTTGGCCCAGGAGGTGTATAGCGCCGTTCCTTCACAGAACGCTATTTAACAGGACTTCTGGCCACGCGTGAGTAGTGCCTAGTTCTGACTTAATCTGGTCCACTGGCACCATCGACCCACTCGACTCCCGCCGCCGCCCCCTGAGACTTACTCTGGGCTTCATGGATTTTCCAGGTTTCACACTCTTTTCTCCCCACTCTCCCAAGAATTCTAGGCCTGACCCATGACTCCGTGATCTGCCCAGAGCCTTTGTGCTTCTGAGGAGTGAGACTGTGGGGGCAGGGTGTCCGCGTGGCAAGGGAAGGCAGGAAGGGCATCTCTCCTATCCACGGGTGACATTGCCGGCACCACTTGGAGTCTGGGCCAATGGCCTAGCATTTGCACGGTTCCATCCCAAAACGCTCGCAAACCTAGACGCCCACCCAACAGCCCATGATGGCCTGGCAGCGGTAGTGAATGCCAGCCAGGAGAGAGACACAATTCCCCCAGGACACATGCATCCCTCAGTTCTACTGGTACTCTCTTCAACAGCAGCCCTGGGACCCCAAAACCCATCCTCAGCCCAGCCATCAGTATGTAGCCACCCGGGACCTCCCTCTCTCTCCCTTTCACGTCCAGAACGCTGTTGATAACACCGTTAGAAAGTCCTGTGTCACCTGCCACAGCTCACACATTCACTGAGGTCCTCACCACCGTCCAGGGCCCCGGCAGCAGTGCCCGCGGCTGTGCGTGGGTGGAGATGGACCATGGGTGGAGGGCAAAGGGCTCACCTGGGCAATGGTGGCATACTGCTGCTCCCATTCTCTCTGCGCCTGTGCCAGCAGGTGGGCCCAGGTCCCATGAGTCCCCAGCTGCTGTCGTGCCAGGAAGCAGGCTGAGTACTCTAGAGGGAGGAAGAGATGTTCAACACTGTGAATGACTTTGCTTTGTACCATCCTTTCAGGGAATTCCCACTAGGCTAGGGGCTCACGGGGTGGAAAGCCTAGATTTTTCTGTTTTTCATTTCACTTGTGCTTGTGTTTATAAATAACAGCAATTAGGTGCTGGGGGGGGGGGTCAAGCCCAGCCTTTTGTGATCCTCAGGCCTGGCACTGGCCAGCTTTATGCACCTTTTTATTTTTATCTTATTTATTTATTTGCAAGCAGCAGAGGTGGAGGGAAGAGTCGTCAGGGCTTCTAGCCATTGCAAACGCTTTGTGCAACTAGCTTTACACGGGCACTGGGGAATTGAACTCGGGTCGTCAGGCTTTGCAGTCGAGTGTCTTAACCACAACGCCGTCTCTCCAGTCCTTGATGCGCCTTTGCTAGCTCAGGCAGCATCGCGCAGCGGAAGCTCTGCGGTCAGCCTGAACCGGCGCGGTGCTGGGAGGTGTGTCCGGGCTCGCGGGGCTGCGGCTCGGGGTCTGAGGTCGAGGATGGGGCAGGTTGGAGGCAGGGCTGTCCAAGGGCAGGACCGGGACCCGTTAAGGAGCCCTGAGCGCGGGCTTTTGCATGTGTTTGTATTTGCTGTTTGGATGCTGTTTGGATGCTTTATCATCCATTCTGCCAGCTGGACTGGGTGGAGCCCGGTCGCCGGTGGCTGAGCGCTGAGTCAGCTGCGGACAGGACCTCGGCTTCCCCAGCACCTCACCTGGGAAGCCCCAGAGACTGGGTGACACCGGGTGGCAAGGAAGACAGCGGCGGAGAGGATGCCCTCAAAATAAAAGGGGCAACAGAGAAGGAGACCAAGCTGGGTTTGTTGGTGCACATCTCTGATCTCAACACCCTGTCCGCTGAAGCAGGAGAATTGCTATGAGTTCCAGGCCAGCCTGGACTACATAGAGACTTCCAGAATAGCTTGAAAACAAACAAACAACAAAAAAATATAAAATGAAAAACAAGGACTGGGTGGGCTGGAGAGATGGCTTAGCGGTTAAGCGCTTGCCTGTGAAGCCTAAGGACCCTGGTTCAGGGCTCGGTTCCCCAGGTCCCACGTTAGCCAGATGCACAAGGGGGCGCACGCATCTGGAGTTCATTTGCAGAGGCTGGAAGCCCTGGCGCGCCCATTCTCTCTCTCCCTCTGTCTGTCTTTCTCTCTGTGTCTGTTGCTCTCAAATAAATAAATAAATAAATAAATTTAAAAAAAAAAAAAAACAAAAAAACAAGGACTGGGGATATAGCCCAGTTGGCAAGAAGCCCTGAGTTCAGTCCCCAAAACTGCATAAACAAGATGTTGTGGCTCCCTCATATTCCCAGAGCCTGGGAGATGACGGCAGGAGTATTAGTTTAAGGGATCCTTGGCACTGCATAGTGAGAGTCTATCTCAGAAAACCCAATCAAACCAAACAAGCAAACCAAAAACACCACCACCAGCACCAAGAAAAAAAGAGAATGAAACGATAAAGGACCTTTTTTGTTGTTGTTTTCAAGGTAGGGTCTCACTTTAGCCCAGGCTGACCTGGAATATGTAGTCTCAGGGTGGCCTCAAACTCACAGTGATCCTTTTACCTCTGCCTCCTGACTGCTGAGATTAAAGGGATACACCACCACGCCTGGCCAAAAGTACCATTCTTTTGTTGTTGTTGTTGTTTAATAATTTTTATTTATTTATTTAGTTATTTATTTGACAGAGAGAAAGAGGGAAAGAGAGAATGGGCATGCCAGGACTCTAGCCCCTGCAAACAAACTCCAGACGCGTGGGCCCCCTTGTGCATCTGGCTTACGTGGGTCCTGGGGAATTGAACCTGGGTCCTTTGGCTTTGCAGACAAATGCCTTAACTGCTAAGCCATCCCTCCAGCCCAAAAGTGCCATTATTAAATGGCAAGGACACTGTTTCTTATAAGTTTAAGTGAGACTAACAATCTCAATATAGAATTGAACTTTTAATTTTTAAAACATTTTTTAAAAAATATTTATTTAAGAGATAGGGAGAGAGAAAGAGACAGTGAGAGAGAGAGAGAGAATGGGCATGCCTGGGTCTCCAGCTGCTGCAAACAAACTCCAGACACATATGTCACCCTGTGGCACATCTGACTTATGTGGATCCTGGGGAATCAAATCTGGGTCCTTTGGCTTTGCAGGTAAATGCCTTAACCATTAAGCCATTTCTCCAGCCCTATTTATTTTTTCAATATTATTTATTTATTTATGAGGACAGGGAGAGAGAAAAAGTGAGAATATGGGTGTGCCAAGGCCTATTTTTCTTTTTTTTGCACAAGGGTCTCAAGACATGTCATTTATTGTAAATGGAGTTTATAGGCTTGCCTGTGAGATTCTTTTTTTTCCTATATATTATTATTTTTTTATTTTTAATTTTTAAAATTTTTATTAGCATTTTCCATGATTATAAAAAAATATCCCATGTTAATTCCCTCCCTCCCCCCCACACTTTCTCCTTTGAAATTTCATTCTCCATATTACCTCCCCATCACAATCATTGTACTTACATATAGACAATATCAACCTATTAAGTACCCTCCTCCCTTCCTTTCTCTTCCCTTTATGTCTCCTTTTTAACTTACTGGCCTCTGCTACTAAGTATTTTCATTCTCATGCAGAAGCCCAGTCATCTGTGGCTAGGATCCACATATGAGAGAGAACATGTGGTGCCAAGGCCTATTTTTGCTAGAAACGACCTCCAGATACATACAGCACTTTGTGCATCTGGCTTTATGTGGGTACTGGGAGATTGAACCTAGGATATCAGCCTTTGCAAGAAAGTGCCTTTAACCACTGAGCAATCACCCCAGCCCTAAAGTTGGGCTTTTAAACTCCAGGGACTGGAGTTATGGTCTAGCGGTTAAGGCACTTGCCTGCAAAGCCTAGGGACCAGGTTTGATTCTCCAGGCCCCATGTAAGCCAGATGTACATGGTGGCGCATGTGTCTGAAGTTCATTTGCAGTAGCTAGAGGCCCTAGTGAGCCCATAGTCTCTCTCTCTCTCTCTTTCTTTCTGTCTCTAATAAATAGATAACATTAAATGATGCAGAAAAAAAAAAAGATCCTGAACAAAGCCTGTCTCTTCCCCCATCTGCTGCCTCAGTCCAGCTACTCCTCCAAAGACAAGGTCAGGGCTGGAGAGATGGCTTAGTGGTTAAGTGCTTGCCTGTGAAGCCTAAGGACCCCAGTTCAAGGCTGGATTCCCCAGGACCCACGTTAGCCAGATGCACAAGGGGGCGCGTGCGTCTGGAGTTCGTTTGCAGTGGCTGGAGGCCCTGGCGTGCCCATTTTCTCTCCCTCTCTCTATCTGCCTCTTTCTCTCGCTGTCTGTTACTCTCAAATAAGTAAATAAAAATAAATGAAAAAAATTTTTTAAAAAGACAAGCTCATTTGTAGGCCTGCCCCTCCCCCCTCCAACCAGCCCCCTGGGCATCTGCCAGTTCAGGCTCTCCTTGCTCCTCGTATGCACTGAGATAGCCTCCTGACTCAGTTTACCTTCCACTCCAGCATTTCCATATCCGAGCAGCAGCCTGTTCTCGGCCCTTGACTCTCTCAGCAGTATGCAGGTGTTGACCACAGCTTTGTTCCTCACCTTCTTGGCCCTGTCACATGCAAAAACAAATTTTCAACGTCCCCTTTGTGTCCACAGATGCACCACCAGCCTCAGAACAACAGCAGGTGAGCTCACATCACAATCAGAGTGGGATCTTTCTCCATAGGACTGCAGACTCCGCCATGTCTGCTTCGACTTAAAGCACTAAGACCAAAAGTGACTTCCAGAACTTCCGTGACCTCCATAATCCAAAGAAACTTACGCAGCTCAGCCAAGGCCCAGTGTTCAGCTCCTGACTGTACCGAGGCTTGAACACAACTGTGTGATTCAAGAATCTGGTCGAGGGCTGGAGAGATGGCTTAGCGGTTAAACGCTTGCCTGTGAAGCCTAAGGACCCCAGTTCGAGGCTCGGTTCCCCAGGTCCCACGTTAGCCAGATGCACAAGGGGGCGCACGCATCTGGAGTTCGTTTGCAGAGGCTGGAAGCCCTGGCGCGCCCATTCTCTCTCTCTCCCTCTATCTGTCTTTCTCTCTGTGTCTGTCACTCTCAAATAAATAAAAATAAAATAAAATAAAAAAATATTTAAAAAAAATAATATTTAAAAAAAAAAAAAAGAATCTGGTCGAGGAGCTGGAGAAAGTGCTCAGTGGTTAAAGACATTTGCTTGCAAAGCCTGACAGCGCAAGTTCCATTCCCCAGTACCCATGTAAAGCCAGGTGCACAAAGTGGCACATGCATCTGGAGTCATTTGCAGTGGTTAGGAGCCCTGACATGCCTATTCCATCCCATTTCTCTCTCTCTTCTCGTCTTATAAAAATCAATTAATTTAATTAACTAAGTAAAAAATGCATTCAAGTTCTGTTGCTGCTGAAATAACTAAAACCCTGGAGAGAGAAAATGGACCTGCCAGGGCCTCTTGCCACTGCAAATAAACTATAAATGTATATGCCACTGTGTGCATCTGGCTTTACATGAGTCTAAGGAATTGAACTCTGGGCAGCACATTTTGCAAGCAAGCACTTTTAATTGCTGAGCCATCTTTCCAGTCCACAACTTATCCTTTTTGTAAAAAAACAAAACAAAACAAAAAACAGTGTGTGTATTCTAAGGCAGGCATGGTGGCGCACGCCTTTAATCCCAGCACTCGGGAGGCAGAGGTAAGAGGATCGCCGTGAGTTCGAGGCCACCCTGAGACTACACAGTGAAATACAGGTCAGCCTGAGCTAGAGTCTGACCCTACCTCGAAAAGGAGAAAGAGAAGAAGGAGAAGAAAAGTGTGTATTCACATGGGTGCTGTGCAATTATACATTATACGTGTATACTTCATTATACAAGTATACATTACACACGCACTGTGTGTGTGTGTGTGTGTGTGTGTAGGTGGGAGGATGACCCGAGGTGTCATCCTTTGTTTTTTTTGAGACAGGGTCTCTCATTGGCCTGGAGCCAACTTGATCTTTTTTTTTTTTTAATTAAGTTCTATACAAATACTATACCATTTTTATTTGTATTTTTTAAAATTTTTTTGTTGTTATTTTTATTTATTTATTTGAGAGTGACAGACAGAGAGAAAGAGGTAGAGAGGGAGAGAGAGAATGGGCGCTCCAGGGCCTCCAGCCACTGCAAACGAACTCCAGACACATGCGCCCCCTTGTGCATCTGGCTAACGTGGGACCTGGGGAACCGAGCCTCGAACCGGGGTCCTTAGGCTTCACAGGCAAGCGCTTAACCGCTAAGCCATCTCTCCAGCCCTTTATTTGTATTTTTGAGAGTGCGAAATAGAGGCAGATAGAGAGAGAATGGGTGTGCTAGGGCCTCTAGCCACAAATGAACTCCAGATGCACGTGCCACCTTGTGCATCTGGGTTTTTGTGGGTACTTGGGGAATCAAATTTGGGTCCTTAGACTTTGCAAGCAAGAGCCTTAACCACTGAGCGATCTCTCTAGCCCCACAATTTATTCTTTTTTTGTTTCTTTGTGCTAGGGTCTCACTCTAGCCCAGGCTAACTTTAAATTCACAATGTAGTCTCAAGGTGGCCTCCAACTCACAGTGATCCTCCTACCACTGCCTCCCTAGTGCTGGGATTAAAGGAGTGTCCCACAATGCCTGGCTCCTGAACTTATTTTTTTAAATATTTTATTTTTTCTATTTATTTGAGAGAGAGAGAAAGATAGGCAGGGAGAGAGAGGGAGAGAATGGACGCACCAGGGCTTCCAGCCACTGCAAACAAACTCCAGATGCGTGTACCCTCTTGTGCATCTGGCTTACATGACTACTGGGGAATTAAACCCGGGTCCTTTGGCTTTGCAGGCAAGTGCCTTAACCATTAAGCCATTTCTTCAGTGCCCATAACTTATTCTTAATCTTAATTCAAATGCAAATTAAAGCAAATTTAGGGGCTGGGGAGATGGTTCAGTGGTTAAAGTGCTTGCCTGCGAAGCCTAATGACCCAGGTGACCCAAGTTTAATTCCCCAGTACCCACATAAAGGCAGATGCATAAAGTGGTGCATGTATCTAGAGTTCATTTGCAGTGGCTGGAGGCCCTAGCATGCCTGTTATTTCTATCTCCATGTAAATAAATAAATAAATAAATTTTTCTTTTTAAAAATATTTTTTTAGCTGGGCATGGTGGTGCATACCTTTAATTCTAGCACTCAGGAGGCAGAGGTAGGAGGATCGCCTTGAGTTGGAGGCCACTTTGAGACTACAGAGTGAATTCCAGGTCAGCCTGGGCTACACTGAGACCCTACCTCAAAAAACAAGCAAACAAAATATATTTTTTCTTAATATTTATTTATTTGAGAGAGAAAGAGGCAGAGAGAGAGAGAGGGAGCACACTACGACCTCTAGTCACTGTAAATGAACTTCAGATGCATGTGCCACTTTGTACATCTGGCTTTATGGGAGTCCTGGAAAATTGAACCCAGATCCTTAGGCTTTGCAGGCAAGTGCCTTACCCACTGATCATCTCTCTGCCTCCCCACCCCCATGTTTTTTTTAAAATTTTTATTAACATTTTCCATGACTATAAAATATATCCCATGGTAATTCCCTCCCTCCCCACCCCCACACTTTCCCATTTGAAATTCCATTCTCCATCATATTACCCCCCCCCCATGTTTTTTAAAAAAGTAAATTTAGCATCTTGTTATGATTTTGGTGCTGGGAATTAAACCCCCGAACTTTGAGTGTGAAAGGTCGGGCTATGGAGCTACGCCTCCATTCAGAGTCTCTTGTATTTTATTTGCTAAATCTGCCAGCCTTAGCCCTCTCATTGTACAAGAGAAATTGAGATAGTAACCTAGTAGATCTGTCCCACGTCGCATAGGCTCTGGCTCTTTCCAAGACTAGAGCCCGGGACTTCTGGCTGCAATGTCTCTCTCTTCAGTGCCACAGCCCCTCACAGACAACCTGCTAGCAACTGGATTGGGTCTGGTAGGCAGGGAGAAAAAGGAATAAAGAGAAAGAGAGAGAGAGAAGAGAGAAAAGCTAAAATTCAGCCTAAAGATCTGAAGTGGCTTTATAGCTGCTGGAAGAAAATGCCACAGCATGAAACAGTACTGTGGTCCTGAGAAGGGCTCCCTCCCTGAGAAGCAGCTGAGGGAGGCAGATTGGACAAGGCAGATCACTCTTCACTGGCACAATCCAAACTGTAGTTTTTGGGTTTTCACCCCACCTGTGGAGGGCAAATCAACCCTTAGGTTCTGTGGGAATAGGGGAAGGCTAAAGCAACTTGCCCAGGGCCATGAGCTGCTCCACAGCCAATGTCCCTGTTACTTGCATGCCCACAGACCTGACGACATTAGGATAGAAATATTTCATTTCCTGGAGCCGGGTGTGGTGGCGCACGCCTTTAATCCCAGTACTTGGGAGGCAGAGGTAGGAGGGTCACTGTGAGTTCGAGGCCACCCTGAGAATACAGAGTGAATTCCAGGTCAGCCTGGGCTAGAGTGAGACCCTACCTCGAAAAACCAAGTAAATAAATAAAAATTCATTTCTCATGCCAGCTCCAATCACCTGGCCTTCAGGCCTGAGAGGTCCAAGTTCCTGTCTGGAGAAGGACACCAGAACCTCATGTGTGGACATTTTTACTTTACTTTCTACAAGGGTCAGGAAAACAGGCATGGCATGAGCTCCAGAAACCTGCCTTGAAAAAGTAGGACTTGGCAGGTATAGCCAACTGTCGGAGATGTAAGCAGTCTTGCTTTGTACCTGCCATGCAAGGAACCAGGCAAGGATAGCCCCTCCCAGTGATGAGATGGTTGTGACCATGCATGGGCCCTGGGCAAACAAGATAACTTACCTAACGAAATGCTGGCATGGGCTTGAGAGATGGCTTAGCAGTTAAGGAGCTTGCCTATGAAGCCTAAGGACTCACGTTCAGATCCCACTTTAGTCAGACATGCAAAGGTGAGGCAAGTGCAAGGTCGCACATTCCCACTAGGTGGCGCAAGCGTCTGGAGCTCTATTTCAGTGGCTGAGGCCCTGGAGCACTAATTCCCATTCTCTCTCTCACAAGAAAGAAAAGAAATGCCGGCATGTTCAAATCACTGTGAACTTACACAATCGGGCTCTAGCATAGCTCATCCTCACTTATTATAAATTCTGAGTGGGAATGCTCTTTGTCAGGAGAGACTGCTTGTAGATAGCATCTCCCATCAGAGACTGGCTTCCATACCTTTCCCGTCTGAGCTCACAACTCCTCCTTTAGCCAGGATCGGAGGGACAGAGTGACACTCTGGGCTCTCTCAGTGGCCAGTTCCTTCTCTTGTTTGTCCTATTTCCTTTTTTTTTTTTTTTAATTTATTTGCAATGGGCTGGAGAGATGGTTAAGCGCTTGCCTGTGAAGCCTAAGGACCCCAGTTTGAGGCTCAATTCCCAAGGACCCACGTTAGCTAGATGCACAAGGGGGTGCACGCATCTGGAGTTCGTTTGCAGTGGCTGGAGGCCCTGGTACACCCATTCTCTCTATATATATATCTGCCTCTTTCTCTGTCACTTTCAAATAAATAAATAAAAATAAAAATAAATAAAATTTATTTGCAAGCAAAGAGAGGGATAGAAGAGAGATAGAGAAAATGGCATGCCAGGGCCTCTAGCCACTGCAAACTGTTCATCCGGCTCATGTGGGGACTGGGGAATCAAACTCAGGTCACTGGGTTCTGCAGGCAAGTGTCTTAACCTCTGAGCCACCTCTCCAGCCCTCTATTTCCTCTTATTCCTCTCTCATGAATCACTTGTTTCTCCTTCTCCTGGACTCCCACCCCAAACACCACTGCGCAGAACAGCCTTGCCTGAAAGGAGTTTCCAGACTCCGAACATAGGACACCACAGCCAGTTACTGCTCAAACATACCTTTCAGCGTATCTTAACGTCGACAAGGTTTCCTCGTAGCAGATGTCAGCTGGGCTGATGGCGGCCATCTGTGAAAATGCCCCATACAGACTCTGTTATCTGGAGCGCATACAGACTCTGTTATCTGGAGCGTTCTTATAGTTGGTGCTGTTACAACAGCGATATTCACAGAACAGATGTGCAGCTGATAACAGCATTGTTTGAGCCTCACCATTCAGAACATGATGCACAGAGACAAAGAATACACCCTCGATCACCTTGGTCCTAACAGGCAGAGCTGGAATTTGAAGCCACCACTGACTAACTGTAACCATTGAGCTGCTGACGCCACTCTGCTCCCAGTATCCGGTCCCCAGCAATGTCACGGGTTTAAATGTTCGCTGACTGTTACCGGTACAAAGGGCAAAAAGCTTTGCTCATTCCTGGACAGCCATGCGTATGGTTTCAAATCTGGCTACTGACTGAAGTCATTGGTCTACAGTTTGGAAAATGAACTTCTGCTGATTTAGAGGTTGAACAGAGTCACAGGGTAGCTGAGGAAGGTGGCAACTGTCTGTGTGACAGCACACTCCCTGTGGACCTGAAGGCTCAGGGCCCCGAGAATTAAGAGCATAGTGAGCAGTCCCAGATGAGGTTTCCATCACTGGGAAAAACCAACTTAGAGGAGGGACGATTTGTTCTAGCTTGGAGTCAGAGATCTCGGTCTATCAGGGCAGGGAGCACACGGCAGAGGAGAGAGCTCACATCTTGCTGAGACAGGAAGCAGGAGAGAGAGGACGCCTGTGCCAATGGGCTTTCTTCCCCTTTCCCTCTTTTTGGAGGGAGGAATATGCCAGGCTCTCGCATTTGTTACGTAGTGCTCTACCACTGAGCTTCAACCCCAGCCATCTTTTTACTTTTCCTTTTTAAAAAAATAGTTATTTATTTATTTGTTCATTGATTGATTGATTCATTCATTCATTTATTTGAGAGAGAGGGGAAAAAAGGGAAAGAGAGAATGGGCGCGCCAGGGCCTCCAACCAGTGCAAAGGAACCCCAGATGCACGCACCCCTTTGTGCATCTGGCTTATGTGGGTCCTGGGGAATCAAATCTGAGTCATGAGGCTTCATAGGCAAGAGCATTAACTACTAAGCCAGCTCTCCAGCCCTTGTTTTTCCTTTTGATGCAGGGTCTCACTAAGTTGCCTAGGTTGTCTTGGAATTCAATCTGTATTCCAGGCAGGCCTTGAACTTGGGACCCTCCTATTTCAGCCTCCCAAGTAACTAGGATTACAGATTTGGCTTTCTTCCCTTTCAAAAAAAAATTAAATTTTTATTTATTTAGTTATTAGAGACAGAGGCAGAGAGAGAGAGAGAATGGGCACGCCAGCGCCTCTAGCCACTGCAAAGGAACTCCAGATGTGTGCACTCCCTTGTGCATCTGGCTAATGTGGGTCCTGTAAAATCGAACCCAGGTCCTTAGGCTTCGCAGGCAAGCACCTTAACTGCTAAGCCATCTCTCCAGCCCTCTTCTCCTTTTTATACCATCCTGGACCCCATCATCTGAGCTGGTGTTACCCACATTCAGGGCAAGTCTTCCCTTTAGTTATTTGTCTCTGGCAATATGCTCACTGCAGAGGTGTGCTTTACTAACCTCCTGTGTACCTCTCAGTTCAATCAAGATTAACCATTACACCTACATATAACTGTTTAACTTTATAACTTTTTTCCTGAGGTGAGCCCAACAGACTGGCCTTTTTTTTTAATGTGGGGGGGTGGGCAGTCAGAGTATATTGGCGTGCCAGGGCCTCCAGCCACTGTGATCAAACTACAGATGCGTGTGCCACTTGTGCACCTATGCGACCTTGCACACTTACATCGCTTTGTGCATCTGGCTTACGTGGGACCTGGAGAGTTGAACATGGGTCCTTAGGCTTCGCAGGTAAGTGCCTTAACCGCTAAGCCATCTCTCCAACTCAAACTTATAACTTTTTTTTCTTCCAGTTTTTCGAGGCAGGGTCTCACTCTGTAGCCCAGCCTGACCTGGAATTCACTATGTAGTCTTAGGATGGCCTCGAACTCACATCAATCCACCTACCTCTGCCTCCCAGTGCTTAGCATTTTGAAGGTTGAGACAGGAAGATAATGAATTTGAATTTGAGGCAAACCTCAAAAACAAACAACCCTCCCCCACAAATAATGCAATGTCCTTAATCATTCCTTTTTCAGTCTTGCAGATCTGTACACTAGACATTGTCTTGTTGGCCTCCAGTCTTAGGTGACTTTGAGTACTCCTATCTAGATTTGGGTTTTAATATGCAGTCTAGCATTCAGAGAGTGACTTGATTTTCTGGTGCACAGGATGGAGCACGGGCCCTTGCATATGGTGGTGGTCTACCACTGAGCGACACCCCCAGCCCAAAGTGTATTGTTGTACTCCAAGTTCTTAGAGAACGTCCCTTCCATACCCGCAGGTAAATAACAATAAAAAAAAACTTTAAAATGAATAGTTAGGCTGGAGATATGACTCAGCAGTTAAAGGCATTTGCTTTCAAAGCCTGATGACCAGAGTTTGATTCCCAAGCCGCCCACATTAGCCTGGCATATGCCAGCTCTGCAAAGTAGCACGTGCGTCTGAAGTTCATGTGCAGCAGCGGGAGGCCCTGGCATGCCCATATCCATTCTCTGTCTCTCTTGAATGAATAAATAAATAAATTTTAAAAATAAAGTCTTTAGAGCCAGATATGGTCGGTGGATGCCTTCAATCCCAGCACTCAGGAGGCAGAGGTAGAAGGATTGCTGTGAGTTTAAAGCCACCCTGAGACTACATAGTGAATTCCAGTTCAGCCTGGGCTAGCGAAACCCTACCTTGAAAACAAACCCAAGGTAAAAAGTTAAACACAGGCTGGAGAGATGGCTTAGTGGTTGAGTGCTTGCCTGTGAAGCCTAAAGACTGCGGTTCAAGGCTCGATTCCCCAGGACCCACGTTAGCCAGATGCACAAGGGGGTGCACGCATCTGGAGTTTGTTTGCAGTGGCTGGAGGCCCTGACGCACCCATTCTCTCTCTCTCTCTCTCTCTGCCTCTTTCTCTGTCTGTCGTTCTCAAATTAATAAATAAAAAAAATAGGGCTGGAGAGATGGCTTAGTGGTTAAGCGCTTGCCTGTGAAGCCTAAGGACCCCGGTTGGAGGCTCGATTCCCCAAGACCCATGTTAGCCAGATGCACAAGGGGGTGCACGCATCTGGAGTTCGTTTGCAGTAGCTGGAGGCCCTGGCATGCCCATTCTCTCTCTCTCTCTCTGTCACTCTCAAATAAATAAATAAATAAATAAAATTTTTATAAAAGAATGAAAAATAAATAAAAAAATAAACAATGTTTTTAAAAAAGTTAAACACAGTACTGTAGACGCTTAGTTGCACATTGTAACAGGAAGGCACTGGGCGTTGGGCATGATGGGCATGGAAAAAGCGCTGTGTTCTGAGTGTGCTGAGGATGGTGTCACTGTCAGCTGCAGTAGGAGCTGAACTAGCGGGGAGCACTGTGAGAACGGGGGGGGGGGGTCTTACCAAAGTCGTTCTGCTGTTCCCACCCAGGGCTGACTGGAGCAGTTTGGTCAGGACAGAATCTCGGTAGGGAATATGCAAGACTTTCTTCCCCATAGCTGTATCAGCTAGAGCACTGGATGAAGGAGAAACATTTAAACCATCAACAAAGAGGTGGAAAACAAAACAAAAAAAAAACTATCTCTCAAAAAAGGGGTAAGCTAGAAAGAGCCCACAAATCCCCCTGTGGCCCCGTGCTATGGTGAAATTTCCCCTACAGACTCATGTGTTTGAAAAGTTAATCCCAGCTGGTTAGCACTGTTTGGGGAGGCTGTGGCACCTTTAGAAGGTAGGGACTAGGCTGGGAAGGTTGCTCAGTGGTTAAAGGCAATTGCTTACAAAGCCTGCCAGCCAGGGTTCAATTCCTCAGCCACCCACATAAGCCTGACATAAGCCAGACACAAAAGGTGGCACAAAGGTTGGAGGGATGGCTTAGTGCTTAAAATGTTTGCCTGCAAAACCAAAGGACCCAGGTTCAATTCCCCAAGACCCATGTTAACCAGATGCACAAGGGGGCGCACGCGTCTGGAGTTCATTTGCAGTGGCTGGAGGCCCTGGCACACCCATTGTCTCTCTCTCCATCTTTCTCTCTGTCAAATACACAAAAATAAAATATTTTTTTCAAAGGTGGCACAAGCATCTGATATTTGTTTGCAGTGGCAAGAGGGTCTGGCATGCGCGCGTGCGCGCGTGCACACACACACACACACACACACACACACACACGCACACACACAGATAAAGAATGGACATGCCAGGGCCTCCAGCTGCTGGAAACGAACTCCAGATGCATGTGCCACTCTGTGTATCTGGCTGGCTCAAAAAAACAACCAGCCAAACCAATTAAAAAAAAAAAAAAAAAAAGCAAGTCTGACTCCTGAGTACCTATTCCAGAAGAATGAGTGATGGTTTTCTTTCAAATTATGAGTAATGTTCATAGCAACTTTAGTCACAATGTACCAAACCTAGAAATAAACTAGATGTCCATTAACAGGAGAGTGGATGCATAAATTGTCCCATGTTATGTTCCCACAAATGAAAACAGCTCTGGATAACCTCTAGACACAATCGTCAATGAAAAAAGCTAACCACCAAGCCAGTGACCTCACGTAATCTCAGTCAGATAAAAAATCAAGATAAGTGGGCGTGGTGGCACACACCTTTAATCCCACCACTCAGGAGGTAGAGGTAGAAGGATCTCCTTGAGTTCGAGGCCACCCTGAGACTACATAGTGAATTCCAAGTCAGTCTGGGCTATATTGAAACCCTACCTCAAACACAAAAACAAACAAACAAACAAAAATCAAGACAATAGGTAATGCTAATCTGATGACAAATGCCAATTTCTTTTGAGGTTGTGCCAACTGGAAGGGTTAAGGGGGACTTCTGGCTTCTTGAAATGGTCTATATTTTTATTTATTTTTTTGGCTTATTTTTATTTATTAATTTGAGAGTGACAGACAGAGAGAGAAAGAGGCAGATAAAGAGAGAGAATGGGCACACCAGGGCCTCCAGCCACTGCAAACGAGCTCCAGATGCATGCGCCCCCTTGTGATCTGGCTAACGTGGGTCCTGGGGAATCGAGCCTTGAACTGGGGTCCTTAGGCTTCACAGGCAAGCGCTTAACTGCTAAGCCATCTCTCTAGCCCTCTTTTTTTTTAAAAAATAAAATTCAAAAGTAAATGCCAGTAAGCGATTATAGTCACGTGTGATAAATGAGAAAGGTAGTTGGGAAGGAGAACCTCCAAGTGGGGATTAGGAGAAGGCAGGAGAGGAACCCAGTGCCAGCTAGCTCTTGGGCTAAGCAGTGGATATTTCCCCGCTGTTGTTTTGTTCAGTATTTATTCATTTAAAACATATAAGTGGGCCATGTATGAACCCATGATGACAGTGAATCACGAACCAAAGGTTATAATTAATTTACTGTACAGTATTTATTTATTTATTTATTTATTAAAGAGTGGGGTGGGGGGAGAAGGAAGAGAATGGATGTGCCAGGACCTCCAGCCACTGCAAAGGAATTCCAGAATACCTTGTGCATCTGGCTTACATGGGACCTGGAGAGTTGAACCTGGATCATTAGGCTTTGCAGGCAAGCATCTTAACCGCTAAGCCATCTCTCCAGCCCTTATTGTACAATGTTTTAATTTTAGTTGGTCTATTTTTAGAGCTGGAGGTGGAACCCAGGGCTTAGGACTTGTCAAGACCTTGCTCCACCACGGAGCTATCCACCGCCCCATCCATCAGCCTCTATTTTGTCCATGAGGTCATTATGTTCTGATACAGATACTTCTGTGCCGGTCACATACCTGATGACATTTCCTAGACTGGTTAAACTCAAGTTGACGCGTGATCCCTCCCTCAGCCGATCTCCTTCCGATCCTGAGGACTTCTGCCTCTCGCTTCCGGCCAAGTCCACCAAGTTGATGCTGGATTGTTTGGTGAGGGCTGTGTCTGGGAAAATCTGCAGAGACAAGGCCCCGCTGTTAAAGTGCTGACTGCTGGCTGCACAGGGAAACCACCTGGCCCACTTACCTGGCTGGCTCCTCTACGTGTGAGGATATCTCAGACTCCAAAACAAGTAAAAGATGCCATTGAAGATGTCATCCCTGTACGGTGACATTTTACAATGGTCCATTACCAGGCCCAAGAATCCCACTTGTTTTGCACAGCTTTTTCCCAGAGAAATGCTAGGTAGTATCAATAAGCGTTTAAAAATAATTTACTGCTGGGCGTGGTGGCGCACGCCTTTAATCCCAGCACTCGGGAGGGAGGCAGAGGTAGGAAGATCACCGTGAGTTTGAGGCCAGCCTGAGACTACATAGTGAATTCCAAGTCAGCCTGGACTAGAGTGAGACCTACCTTGAAAAACAAACATATATATATATATATATATATATATATATATATATATGTATGTATGTATGTATGTATGTATGTATGTATGTATACATATATCGCCACAAAATGTCCAAAATCAGTAACTGTTTCGTGTTGTGGTGGCCCTGCAGTGCAGTGGAATGAACTTAAAGTCTTGGAATTATTCAGGGTCTCTTGAGGGCTGCATAGAGGTAACTTTTTTGCATTTCGACTGTCTCAGTTTTTATTCATTTATTTTGTCTATTTTTGTTCATTTTTATTTATTTGAGAGTGACAGACACAGAGAGAGAAAGAGGCAGAGAGAGATAGAAAGAGTATGCCAGGGCCTCCAGTCACTGCAAATGAACTCTAGACGCGTGCGCCCCCTTGTGCATCTGGCTAATGTGGGTCCTGGGGAATGGAGCCTCGAACCGGGGTCCTTAGGCTTCACATGCAAGCACTTAACCACTAAGCCATCTCTCTAGCCCTTATTTATTTATTTTGTGTGTGTATATGGGCATATGCATGACATGGCATGTGTGTGGAAGTCAGAGGACAACCTTGGGGTGTTCTCCCCCTCTACCTTCCTTGAGACAGGGTCTCTCACTGTTTTGCTGCTGCAAGGTCAGTCTAGAGGCCTGTGAGCTTTGGAATTCTCTTGTCTCTGCCTCCCAATCCCATAGGCATGTGGAACTTCTTTTCATGTGAGCCACTTGCATCTGACTTTAAATTTTGTTTTGTTTATTTGAGAGCAACAGACAAAGAGAGAGAGAGAATGGGCGCACCAGGGCCTCCAGCCACTGCAAATGAGCTCCAGATGCATGCGCCCCTTGTGCATCTGGCTTACCTGGGTCCTGGGGAATTGAGCCTCAAACCAGGGTCCTTAGGCTTCACAGGCAAGGCTTAACCACTAAGCCATCTCTCCAGCCCTGCATCCAGCTTTATATGGGTGCTGGGAATTGAACTGGGTCAGCAGGCTTGCAGAATAAGTCCCTTGAACTGCTGAGCCATCTCTTCGACCCCCCCCCCCCCACCGCCCCTTGTTTTTTGGTTGTTTGGTTTTGTTTGGTGAGACACCGTCTCATTCAGCCCAGGCTATCCTGGAACTTGCTGTGTTGTCACGGCTGACCTTGATCTTCATGCCTCCACTTTCCAACTGCTGGGGTTACAGCCATGCATCACCATGCCCAGCTCAACCTTCTTGGTTGCAAAGTGATGTCAACACACTTCTGAGACATATGGGGAGCCAGATGACAGACACAGTGGTGACACATGCCTAGCAGATACTATGTGATCTGAGGCCACCCTGAGACTACATAGTGAATTCCAGGTCAGCCTGGCCTAGAGTGAAACTCTACCTCGAAAAACAAACAGGGCTGGAGGGATGGCTTAGCGGTTAAGCACTTGCCTGTGAAGCCTAAGGACCCCGGATCGAGGCTGAATTCCCCAGGACCCACGTTAGCCAGATGCACAAGGGGGCGCACGCGTCTGGAGTTCGTTTGCAGTGGCTGGAAGCCCTGGCGCGCCCATTCTCTCTCTCTCTCTCTCTCTCTCTCTCTCTCTCTCTGCCTCTTTCGCTCTCTGTCACTCAAATAAATAAATAAAAAAAAACAAAAAAAATTTTAAAAAAGAAAAAAATACAGTGTCAATTATGTAAGCCTTGTCACTGGTGTTCAGGTCCCCAGAACCCATGTAAAAGCTGGATGCTCGGGCTCAATGGCATGTGTGACTATAATCCCAATACATCTACAGCCATTGGAGACCAAGTAAGGAGAATCCCAAAGCTGGCGGGCCAACCACTCTGGCTTTCACAGGAGCAAAAACAACACAGAGCCTGTCTGAAACAAGGTGAGAGGACAGGAACAAAATAATCCAAGGCTGTCCTCTTCCCTCTACTCTGATGCATGCGCAGACACACACGCACAGACACACACACACACGCACACACACACTGCAAAGCCTCCCACGTTTCCTGAGAAAACAGCTATTCACATTTTCCGAAGGAAGACACCGAGGGCCAGGGAGGCGCACACGGCAGCGTTTGTCCACTGGTCCTGGGGAGAGCAGAATGGTGCCCCATGACTTGTTTCCTCTCCTGCTGGTCCTGAGAGGACAGTGGAGGGGGACTCGCAGCCTGCTGGCTGGGACACTCACCAGCCACTCGTGAATAGCCACACTACAGCAAATGGGGGGGGGGGTTGGAAGGCTCTTTGGCACACTGGGGAGACTGGAGGAGGAGCAAAGCCCGCTGTCATTTACCAATGGCTTTTGTTAGTGAAGTGTAACAGGGATCACCTGGTTTCCGGGAACTAACCTTGGGATTTGCAAGTCTCAGAAAGGCACATCAGCATCTAGCCTCAGGTGGGCAAGGCGCTTCTAGCACAATCCTGATCAACCGCAGAGGCACCCCTTTTTCTTTACAACTGACTCCTTGACCAAATTGAGGGTAAAATTAACTTCACACTGTGGAGTGTACTTGAGGGAAAACAGCCAACAGTGTCCCGTGAGATCTTGGGGGATCTGGGAGACCACAGGACTACTCCATCATAAGTAATGGGCCTATTCAGGTGAGCAATGGACAGGAAAAGGGCAGTACCTCACTTTTTTCTGTTCCCCTATCCTGTGAGCCCTTCCCACCCACAGACCCTTGCAAGGGCATCTGGCAGGCATTGCTAAACACGGGCTGGGACTATGAGAAAGCTGGCCTGGGCTGTTGGACATGGCTGGGGACCTTGAGCTATGGGGGTTACAGCTGGCCTTAGCCTCTGGAACCCACTCTGGCGCCGGAGCTGGCCATCTCTCCTCGGGAGGTCGTAGTGTGCCTCATCTTTGTCCAGATAGGGGGCCCCCCATCCCAAAGCACCTGAGCATTCCATAGTCTAAGGTTCTGTCCCCCCCAGCTCCTGACCTTGCAGCCAGCTGCCCAGGAGACCCTTACGTGGTAGTAAACAGTCTCCCTGCTGCTGCGGCCATCCGACATGTGGCTGAGATCACGTAGCCTTTCCCGCCGCTTCTGTTATTTTTCTTGCAACTTCTCCCTCACAACTTCTGCCTTCCAACATCAGCAACCCGTAAACCTATATATCCAAACACCTTATAGTCTGTATGTGGCTTCTCAACCTCTCCCATATATAAAGCCACTCCCCTTTTGAATAAACGAGACAAAGCGCTACCCATCGGACTCTTTCCAGGGTGGGTCACTGCCCGTCACACTCACCCTGCTCCCCCCAAGTCCTCCTGTGCCCCGAACATCCCTGGGGATAGCGAGGACATACCTGCTTGAGCTGAATGGTGATGACCATGTGGGATCGGCTGCTGCTGGCATTCATGTGGGTGGAAGCTGTCGTCCTGACTTTTGTCCCCTGTTCCATGAGCTTTTCAACTTGAACATACTTCTCACAAGGTACCCACTTCAGACCCTCCACGAAAAAGCCCAGCTGTTGGTCTTCCCTGACTTTTAGCCCACCAGGATTCTTGGTTCTAGAGAGCAAATCCCTTATCTGTGGGGGGGAAATGAAGTGATTGTGATTTTCAAGAAGGCTGGCAATTTGGTTCACTTCCCTGGTATATCCCTGCCTACAATATATTAAGTGCTCCATAAATACTTTTTTGTTATACATATACATATATAGATATAGATATAGATTTTTAATTTGAGAGAGAGAAAGAGGTGGTGTGTATGGGGGGGGTAATAGGAGTGCCAGGACCTTCAAGCCACTGCAAACGAACTCCAGATGCATGTGCCCCCTTGTGCAGCTGGCTTACATGGGTCCTGGAGAGTCAAACCGGGATCCTTTGGCTTTGCAGGCAAATGCCTTAACCGCTAAGCCATCTCTCCAGCCCTTTGTTTCGTGGGGTTTTTTTTTCTTTCTTTTTTTTTAAATTTTTTTCTCAAATTTTATTAACATTTTCCATGATTATAAAAAATATCCCATGGTAATACCCTCCTTCCCCTCCTCCACTTTCCCCTTTGAAATTCCATTCTCCATCATATCCCCTCTCCATCTCAATCATTCTACTTACATATATATGATACCAACTGTTTCATTTTTACTTATTTATTAATTTTTATTTTGAGGTAGTGTCTCACTCTAGTCCAGGCTGACCTGGAATTCACTATGTAGTTTCAGGGTGGCCTCAAACTCGTGGTGATCCTCCTATTTCTGCCTTCCAAGTTCTGGGATTAAAAGCATGTACCATCACACCTGGCTCAATAAATATTTCTTTCTTTTTCTTTTTTGGTTATGTATCCATGCACATACACGTTCAAACACACATGCACACACACAACTAAACAAATACTTCTTTTTGTTGTTGTTTTTTGGTGTTTTGAGGTAGGGTCTTGCTCTAGCCCAGGCTGACCTAGAATCCACAATGTAGTCTCAGGGTGGCCTCGAACTTTCAGCAATCCTCCTACCTCTGCCTCCTGAGTGCTGGGATTAAAGGCATGCACCACCACGCCTGGCCTTAAGCAAATATTTCTTAGACATGAATAAATATTAAGGTCTTATAGGTACCAGACAACCTCATAATTGAGCTAAGTAAGAAATATTATGTAAATGTACAAGACAGAAGATATAAAAACATTGCTATTAGTGACATCAGAGACCTAATTTTTTTTTTTAAATTATTGATTGATTTGCAAGAATCGAGAGAAGGAATGGGCATGCCAGGACCTTTAGCCATTGCAAATGAATTCCAGATGCATATG